>NW_010129718.1:0-4552 GCF_000699245.1 Pterocles gutturalis | reverse complement strand
TCGCTGAATGGAAGCACAACTTTCTGGTGTGTCAGAGACTCCTCCCAGTTTTGTGTCATCAGCAAACTTGCTGAGGGTGCACTCTATTCCCTCATCCAAGTCGTTGATGAATATATTGAACAGCACTGGTCCCAATACCAAACCCTGGGGGCCTCCACTAGATACAGGCCTCCAACTAGACTCCATCCCATTCACCACAACTCTCTGGCTTCTTTTCTCCAGCCAGTTCACAATCCATCTCACTACCTGATCATCCAGATCACACTTCCTCAGTTTAGCCACGAGTATACTGTGGGAGACGGTGTCAAATGCTTTATGGAAATCGAGATAGACATGTGACCAATTATAAGTGAGATATGCATGTTTAAGCTGTTCACCCTCACCTCCTTTTGCAGCAAACAGAAAAAGTCTTCACAAAGGGGAAAAAAAAAATTATTCAAGCAACAAACACATTTATTAAAACAAAGGTTGTTGTAATGCAAAAGTGCCCAAGAGATAAATAAAGATCAAAGGGAAGGATAATATTTGGTTCTGATACATAAGAACAAAAAGTCCTACCTAGAGAGGCTAGGAACGAAAGCCTGCAGATGTGAATTGCGATGTGTGCATATTTTTTTCCTGTGGGATGGATGTAAAAGATAAAATGTTTAATAGATTGAGGGACACATTAACACTAAAACAATGAATGTTTGCAGCAGAAATTATTCCCCCTAGCTATGGAAAGTAAAATAAAACTGAATTTGGCTCAGTAGCCAAGTGATGACTGAGTGAAGTTAGATAAAAACAAGCTGGGTTGAACAGAATGATGGATTTACACAGCTCACAAACAGGTCAGGCAGCTAGAACAACTGAAAATTATCAGTAAAATTTTCAAAAGCACTTTTGGAGCAGACTCAGGTTTTTCAGTCATTTCCATGGTTTCATGGCCTGAATATGAAGCAGCAACTTTAGCTAGAGACAGGAGAAGCATAAGCCAAAGATTCTGCCACATCAGGTATAATAAAAGCAATACATAAGCCAGTCTATTTTCTTTAGAATAGGCAGATTTTAATGAGATATGCATGAGGAGGTACTGTAGAACCTAAATTAAGCTGGTACTAGGGAGTTTTCAATCAATGTACCCTCTCCAAGTCTTCCAAAGCAAACTGCAGGGACTCTTCTGCATGTGTTCTTCTGATGTGCCAGGGGAAAGAAAAGCCCAGAGAACTTAAACTGAGTAAATGTGAGGCTGCACAAGCCAGGGAAGTAAATCAGACAATCTCCTTCTAAAACTTGGAAACTCTTTAAGAAACCAAATTGCTGATGACTAGAAATGAGACCAAGACAGTAACTGTGAGTTTAGAGAGTGTTATATTGCCTAGCAAAGACACAACAACATTGTAAGACAGAGGGATTCCGGGGGGCCTAAGCAACACCGTGGCATTTACAGTGCTCAAGTGGCAATGCCTGCCTTTGGAGACTCAGTGGCATGGTAACTCTCTGATCAAACTCACCCTCAGTTGGCCATAATTAAATTCTTATCATAGTGCTGGCTGAGGACAGAAGATGCTGACAAGAAGAAAAACATTTTGGAACTTAAGACAGAAAAGCTACACACATCAATAGTCTGAGGGCTGGATCTGATAAAGGGTTTGGGTGTGTGTGGACTAGAGGTTGCAGTCTCTAAATTCTAGGGCCTGGCTCCTAATGTGGAAATAAGAGCAGGATGCACTTTGACAATGGATTCACAGCATTCTAAGATTACAGCACTTCAAAATGGGCTGCCCCTCTATTACCTTTGCAGAGCTTCTCCTCTACACAGTCATGTGTTCACTATTCCTACCCCATCTCATGGAAAAATTAGTGAGCCTGTGACCACAGTCACATAAAAATGCATTCCCATCACCATCTCTCTGTTGATTTCCAACCAAAACAGGGAGACAATGCTACTCCCAACATATCAATATCACTAAATAGAAGGAAGGAAGCAAAACCCTACCAAAACAGAAGCACCAGCAGCAAGGGCTGACTGCTCTCTAGGCCAAAGGTGACCCCAACACCTGCAGCATCCTCACCAACCAGAGCCACAGTCCCACAGCATCCAAAGGCAGCAGGCAGAGTCAGGTGCTGAACAGGCACCACTGACAGCCCCAGACATGATGAGGGAAGCAAACTAGGTGCAAGGTCTGGCCAGATGCAAAAGATGAAGCAGAGAAAGACATAAAACCACATACACCTACAACATGGCTCAGGGCAAGACTAACCCCCCAGGCCTGAGCTTAAATGGGTAGAGGTCCCAGGTGAGGCTAGTCAAGGTAATTAATACTTAATGGTGCCCTGACAAGGACTTCTACAGCAACAAAATCTGAACACCTGTATTGTATGGAGGTGGCAAGATTTTGGTAGTGGCAGGACTGCAAGGGTGGCTTCTGTGGAAAGAAGTCAGGGGCTGCCCTGTGGGGAACGCAGCCAGCTCTGCCTTGGCCTCACTACCGGCCAAAGCTGAGCCCATCAGCCACATGTGTGGTGCTGGGAAACCATAATTAAAGAAAGGCAGAAAACACCGGACAGGCAGAACAGGAAAAACAAAAGTAAAAGTGAGAAACAACAGGGGGAACACCAAGGTCAGAGCAGGAGGGGGAGGAGGTGCTCATGCAGATACCACAGCAGCCTGTGGAGGAGACCCCGCCAGAGCCGATGTCCACACTACAGCCCACAGAGGACCCCCACATCAGAGCAGATGGATGCTTCCTGAAGGAACTAACACACCTGTGGAGAGCCCACACTAGAGTGGATTTTTCCTGAAGAACTGCAGCCTATGGAAAGACCAATGCTGGAGCAGGGAACTGCATGAGGAGGAGGGAGCAGCAGGGACAAAGTGTCATGGATTGACATGCATGTCATGCACCCCCATCCCACATCCCCCCTGTGCTGCTCAGGGTGGAGGGAAGACGAGTCAGAAATGAATGACTGAAGTTGAACATGTGAAAAGGGGGGGAAGGTGTTGCTTTATTTTTATGTTTTTCACTACCTAAATCTGTTTTAGTTGGACTAAATTAATTTTCCCCAAGATGAGTCTGTTTTGGCTGTGACTGTAACTGGTAAGAAGTCTCCCTGTCTTTATCTTGACTCATTAGCTTTCTCATCCTATTTTCTCCTTGAACCTGCTGAGGAGGGGCAGTGAGTGAGCAGCTGGATGGCCATATGACTGTCAGCCAATGCTAACACAACACCAAAAATCAGTTTCTCCTCATCACCAAATGCTTTCCAAATTTACCAGCCCTTTTCCCCAATCCTACAGTTTGCACAAAGACCTAAAAGGAGCTAGTTTACACATAATGATGAGCAAAACAATTACTCCCTTGGGAAACAAATTAAATTTTTAAAAACGCAATTAATTGAAATGTTTAATATAATTTCATGTAATAATTAGGATAAAATTATCTAACAGGATTAGGAGCTGTGGGTAAGCATATCTCTCCTCAATCTAGAGTGCCAAATGAGATACATCTACATACTGAGAAGAAAAAAAAAAAAGAACACTGAGCAAGGCTCACTGTCTTCTTTGGCGAAAGAAGAGAGAAAGCTATCACAGTGGGCTACCTTTAATCACCTTCTTCTTAAAACAGTAAGCCAGCAAATAGGAGACCTGAGGTCAACACTTGATTGAGTCTGACGGGATTCAAATGTGTATTTTCTGCCTCCTCATGGCATACATTTACCCACTTGCTAAATATGGCTACATGGGGGAAACTGTCCAGGCACTCTGGGCCACAGGGCAAAAGAGAATGCAATAATCAGTCCGTTAAGTCTTGCTGGTGACCATGAGTTCTGCTTCCTCCTCCTGTAAAGTCACTGAAGCAAGCAAAAGCAAAGTCCAAAGCACAGAGCTTAGTATTCTTCTCCCAGCTGAATGCCCCACTCACTACAGTAATGCTCACCTTCTGCTCTCCCTCTTTTGATCAAAGGCTTACATTCTCAGTCACATACTAGCCCTATTTAAGGGAAGGCAGCCTGATTCAGGCAGGGAAAACAGCTTCCGCTACTCTGGTAGGAGAGTAACAGAAGTTAAAATTCCTTCAGGCTGAGAAAGGAATTTATCCTGGTCACACACTCTCTCAGTAGGCTGTAAAACAAAAGATGTGTAGGTGGGCTGTCACACCAGTCTCACAGCTTTGGAAAGGATGTGGTCAAATCTGCTTCTTGTGAAAGATTCTCTGTAAGCTGTCATTAACTGAAATCTTTTTGATCTGATTAAGCTCCTGAAAGTTGGAAGAATGACTGCCCATTTTCTGAACCTTCATTACACTCAGAAGACCTTGCTGCTAACAGATCCAGCTTGGGGAGAGCAAAGTTCAAAAGTTAACTCTAGATCGCTGAAACTATCACATCAATGGGGAGTGGAAAGATGCTTAAACAGATGTCTCTGATGAGCTGTGCTTTTGAAAATAAATTAACCCTTATGATCTGTGCTTCTCCAGCACTGAATTGGATGACGTTGTTCAGTTTTCAAGCTAAAAACACACAGCTCAATTTCTTTGGATTGGTTTATCATAGAATGGTTTGGGTTGGA
>NW_010129717.1:0-533 GCF_000699245.1 Pterocles gutturalis | reverse complement strand
TGGGATGGGATGGGATGGGATGGGATGGTAACTATCGAGGGAAGCAAAAATATACAAAGACCATTGATGCAAGAGGCAAAAGAAGGGCAGAGTAGATGAGAAGAGAGATGGGAGAAAGCTCAGTGGGACAATAGAGAAGGAGAAGGAACATTATTTCCTAGAGGGAATATGGAAGAAACAGAGCAGAACTTCTTTGTTTCAATTTGATTTTAAAAGCCCCATCATGTCTGGGTCACAAGTTAGGCGGGATGGACGGGATGGGATGGATGGGATGGGATGGTATGGTATGGTATTGTATGGTGTGGGGTGGGATGGGATGGGATGGGATGGGATGGGACGAGATGGGATGGGATGGTATGGTATGGTATTGTATGGTGTGGGATGGGATGATACGACATGGTATGATATATGATATTATATGGGATGGTACGATATGTCACATATTATGTTACATTATATTATTTTGTTATTTTATCATTTTACAATTGTTTTATCACTCCTTATTAATTATTATTATTTATTGTTTCTTTATT
>NW_010129716.1:0-442 GCF_000699245.1 Pterocles gutturalis | reverse complement strand
CCCGGTCAGTCTCACTCACTACTCCTCTACAAGGATCACCCTGGCACTTTTTCAGAACCTCTTCCACTGTTGTGGCTACAGCAGGATTTCGTGCAGGAGCAGGTGCTGCTGACATGGCCCTGGGGCTCCAGGGGTCCTTGGCCGACACTGGGGTGCAGGGGGCACAGAAAGGTGGCAGGGGAGAAGGGGCAGGAAGCAGCAAGAAGAGACTGTGTCAGGGAAGCAGGAATTTATTGTATTTTTCTTGAATCCAGGCTTGCTGGAGCCCTGCTAGTGCTGCCGGCGGGGCGGCCTCTTTGAGGGACGGGGAGAGTCCTGGGGACTGAAGGCCCTCCTCTTTGGGGGGCAGCCAGGACCCCTGTGGAAGACGGACTCCAACTCACACTCTTGATCAGGGGGTGTTGAGATAGGAGGAGGTGTAATGGTTTTAAGCTGAAAGAGG
>NW_010129715.1:431-5731 GCF_000699245.1 Pterocles gutturalis | reverse complement strand
AAAAAAAAAAAACAACTGAAGGAAAAGACATCATTTGCCACCTCCCACAGGCAGACCGATGCCTAGCCAGTCTCTGAACAATGTCTGCTTGGAAGCCAAACCTACCCCACTTCTTCCTCTGATCTTATGTCCTGCAGCTATGATGTTACACAGAATGGAATATCTCCTTGGCCAGTTTGGGTCAGCTGTCCTGACTCTTGCTCATCCTCCCAACCTCTTGTCCACTTCCAGACTACTGGCTCTGGAGTAGGTTGGGAAAAAGCACTTGCCCTCTGCAAGCACTTTTCAACAATAGTCAAAACACTGGTGCATTATCAATACTGTTTTAGCCATAAAACCAAAACACAGGACCATATGGGCTGCTCTGAAGAAATTAAACTCCATCCCAGCCAGTATTCCACAGCTGTGGCACAGATCTGGACTTCTAAATCGTCTGGTCACTTTTTAGGAGTGCCTACTTCAAGAAGAGGTGTAGAAACACCAGATGAAACCTACATGAAACTAAGACTAATCTAATATACTTTAGATTTTTTCAACTAAATTATCAATATTACGAAGAGACAACATCTTTAGATTGTTATCCATAGAGAAAACCTAACAGGACACCAAAAAATAGTTACATATTTTAAAGACAAGCAAAGGCATCAGGTTTACCCCTACAGATGACAGGAAAGGTAACCTGTGTGACATAAACGGCAACCAGCTGTAAAAACAGCAAAGGGTTTTTTATCTTTAACTGTCATCTTCAAAAGATTGCAATCTTTCGAATACAAGGGTTATAGGAGAGTAGGCAGCATTTTTTCTTGCTAGGGAGAACACCAAGTGACCAAGCAGACAATATCATTGCATTGGTATACTGCTGTCAAAAACCAAGTGCTTACAAGTCACTGTGAAAATGAGAAATAAGAGCTCACAATGTTAAGAACTTCACTGGGTTATTTTTGGTTAGTATTTAAGACAAAGTTACCCAACAGTTTTTGTTGTTTTTATATAATGCTACTTTTAAGAGAAATAAAATTGCACTATAAACCCGTAAGTTTCCAATGAACTGTACAGAAGCTCACTGAAATATAAATTCTCTACTGGTCAACAGGTTGTTACTGCAATGGTACTTGTACCTCTGCAAAAGAGCTGCTGTCCTCTTAAGCCAAATATTTCATTTAGTATTCAACCAAATTAAAATTCACCCTCCAGTGAATCCTTTTGGCAGTTTAGGAAGTAGTCACCAGCACTGACATGTATCTTCCAACCTCCAGTTTTATTTTCTTATGCCATAACCACCTCTTTTCCAATAAGAATACTGCTCTTTGCGGTCTTATTTAAGAACTGGATGGCAACTAGCAGCACCAAAACTAATCACTTTGTCTTGAGTGAATGAAATTGTTAGAAAATGACGTTTTGCATAGAATTAATGTTTTGTACCTTAGATAAGGACCATCATCAGGCCAGTCTCAGTGCACTATTCCCATTGAGTTTTCACTCAATTGCTTGACCTGAAACATTAATAAGATACATGCCCACTACATCCGACAGAAAAAAACACTTGGAATTGTATGTTTCTGCAAATTAACTAACTAACTCACTCACTAACACTGTTATGTTATCTAATAAACATAGCAGAGCAACTTTGATTCTGTGAGTTCAGTGCAGTCAAGGCAGACGCATACTGATATGGCAGATACCCTACAGGTGACATCCATCTCATAGAGCTTCTTGCAGGGAGATGAGCTGAGTGTAAGTATTCAACAGGTGGCAAAGAAATGGAAGTAGAAAAATGCTCATTCTCTGCATTGGCACTATCGTGGGAAAAGAGTCATGCAGAACAAAAAAAAATGTGTCAAGGGTCACTCCAGTTTGGGATTAATTATGACCTCTCACAACTGTGTCTGTAACACCCTTAACATTGTCCCAGGCATTTACAGATCAGCACCATTCATCCTCTTTCGAATGAGCAGAACAGATGATATAGGAAAAAAATCTTCAGTGGTCAAAAAAGCCTCAAAAATGTCTCAGTAACATGCAGGCAATTGTTACAAATTGTGACTTCTAGTGAGCTGATCTGATATGAGACTGGCCCCATTATTAACAGGAAAACAAAGGTCAGTTATGATATTGTCCCCAAGCCAAAAAACATGTCCCTCAAAGGAAGCTAAATTTTTGTGCCTCTGTTCACATTTTGTGTATCTCATTTTGAGCTTAACACTGCATGCATAGTTGGAAGAATGAATGCAACAAAATATTAGAAAGCAGAGGAGTAACACGTATTGAACAACTCACATACCACACAAGACACATCTTGGAAAAAAAAAAATTAAAAAAAAGAAAAAAAAAAGTATTTAAATTTTTTTAGTTCAAAAGGACTACTTGCAGAGATAAGCACTTTTAAATGCAAAAGTAGGACAATGCAAGGAAGAGAATGCAGCATCTAATAAAAAAATGTTCCTAGTAGGCAGCCTGACATCATTAATCTATTATAAAAGGCTATATGCTTTCAAATGTCAGACTTCATATGAGGACTGACTACTTAAAAGAGGGTGATGGTTAACAAGTAATCATTAGCAATGGTCTCACTTGTCTTCTCCTCCATGGATAACCGTCTTAACCTCTTAAGCACCATTCTCAGATGCAAAAGCAGACATAATTGGGCTGTGTTGCTTCCTGTTCTCAAGTATAAACTCCATTCCCCTACACTAGCAAACAGTGTATAACATTTAGACAGCCTAGACTATAAAACTGAAAAGGAACTGTGCTTTTTTCTTTTTCTTTAGCTAGAAATATTAAAAGACAACAAAATATCATACATCTAGAATACAGAACTCCAGAATTAAAAGCCTACTAAAATTGAAGTTATCCTTTTTTTTAGTTAGAATGGAAATAACTATGGAACTAAGCACATGAAAATAATGTACTCCTCATTTTCCAGTTAGATTTTTTTGTTTGTTTTCATAATGTTTTGTTTCAGAGTCTAGGGCTTTAAGGAAGAATAACTGTATTGCCATCTATAACAATAGCAAATATATACACTTAAAGAGCAAGTTCTTTTTAACCATTAACTTGAGAGAAAGACACTGGTCGCAAACGGAGAACCTCATTATATGTCCACAAATTTCAGTTCAGTTATTTGTGGCTGCTGCAGCTTCCTTTACTATACTTACAGAAGAAGAACATGCTTACAAGCACAAAACTGGAATACAACCATACCCAGGCCAACGCACCAGCTATTATTCATGCAGCAGCATTTGAAAGGCAGAAGCTACTGCCAGCTTACCTATGATGAAAAAAGCATCCAAGTTAACCTTTCTTCTTTCAGGAAAGAGATTTTGTGTTCGTAATATTCAGCTGTCTTGAAGCCAGAGCACTCATAAGTGCCCTGTGAAGGAGCCATCAATTGGTTATGGATCAGTTCTAGACATTGCCTTCAAAAACATACTTTCAGCACTGGTGAAGCAAAATTTTCATTGTTGATATGCACAGAAGCCAAGCACATACGGTATTGATAGAAAAGCTAAATTGACTTTGCACATGTAAAGCACTTGCACTATTTCTCTGGCTTCCACTGTGATCTTAATTAAAAAAAAAATTCTAATAGCAAGTTAAAATAAATAATGAATATTTATTTTGCATCATAAATAATGCTATGTTTAGGCTCACATAAGAGTTGGGCTTTTCATGGTGTGGAGTGTGGTGGATTTTTAAATCACCAGGCTGTGAGTACATATTTTTAAGTTAACAGTGAATTGTTAAAAATGAACAGGCATGCTGCATTATTTTAATCTTAACAAATGTACATTCTGACTTCTTTATTGGAAAAAGCTGATAATGCCCTTGCTCTATTTATTTGTGGTGCACACCATTACGAAGTATGGTGTCCATAACCTATAAATTAAGTAGCATGTTTTTCTGGAAGATCATGTAACATGCAGTAGGATTTTCTGAGAAATTAGACAAATCAGTTGTGTTGGTAATATTTGACTAGTATTAACAACTTCCTTAATAATCTGAAAAATACTCAGCTCCTTGACAAAGCACTAAGGAAAGGGACCAGGGAGAAATGAACCTTGTCAGTCGCTAGTCTGACAGTGACTAATCACTGATAAAACCTTTAACGAAATTCCTAGGAGCCGAAAATAAAGTTAAAAAGTGAGACTATTATTAAAAGTCTTTTTATGCTACATACTCTGTATGTATCTTCTAAAAATGATTAATAATTATACTACACAGACCCCTTTGAGAAAGGCATAGTGCAAGCGGTTTTCAGAGTAAATGATTCATAATTATTTCTCTTGATCCACTAGGTTTTTGTACTAAATGCTCCTTTAAAATGAAATTTCCTATGCAACACCTAAAATGCTTGCTGAAGAACCCTGTCAGTGGGTGCAGGCAAAGTATCCCACTTAAACAAAACCATGATGTATTAAAGCAGCAAATTACATAGAACATGTATCATTTTTTTTTTTAAGCCGGTGGATATTGGTGTATGCCAATACCAAATTTCCTTTGGCATCAGTTTTTGAGAAAGGCTTGAAGAAAAATATCTTCTCATGTTCTAGTTTTTGTTCCTTCTTAACATGTTTGATAAACAGTTAAAGTTACTTTGTGTTTAATCAAAGCTAATTCGTAAACAAGACTGCAAAGGTTATGAGTTCTGTTGCCGAATTTACTGAAATGGCAGCATTCAGGAGGATCACGTGTGGGTGTACTTAATCTTTTTCACCACAAGTCTGGTTAGCATGTAAGGATCTTAGGTGTCTGTAGAGGTGCAACTATAGGTGGGTTAACTAGTCTATGATAAAGCTTAAACTTCATTCTTTTGCTGATTTACAGGGCGCTGAGGAACTATGCCAATGCCAGAAGCCACAGATGACAGCAACACTGCCACTGCATCTCCCATCCCTCACATGTTGCCTGTGCTGAGGGGTCTACTAAGCAGCTTCAGAAACGGCTAAAATTTGATTTTTATAAAGATAAAAGTGTTGATGCACTTCTGTCTCAGTCTACTATTAAAAAAGAGCTTTAGAAGACTTGAATAAGATAAGGTAATTCATTTCAGGAATTATATCAACAGATTTCTAGAATTCCTAGTAATGTACTCTTTTCTATTATTATTATTATTTTGTGGCTTCTGCTGATAGGAAAAAGTCCTGTATGCAAATTCATGTTCTTTTTTTTTTTTTTAAATAAGTTTTTGACAAAACTATCTTTTCTAAGTCTTTGACACTGAAGTCTACTGAATATATTAAAATAGATTGTCTCAGATTGGTTTTGCATATCATGAATCCCCTGTGAGAAATAAATGGATT
>NW_010129715.1:0-411 GCF_000699245.1 Pterocles gutturalis | reverse complement strand
ATTCACAGTTCTAACAAAGTGAACTAAATCAATTCTGCTGCACATTCAAACCCGTGGTATATTCTGAATTAGCTTTTCTAAGGAGGAGTTTACCATGACAGTAGAGCTATTACGTGCAAGAATTTCTCTTCTTAAAAAGAAAAAAAGCAAGTATAAACCCCTTCGTATCACTTCTGTAGTCTCAGTAATCCAATCATTTACACACAGAGAACCTAAATATTGTAAAGTATTGCTATGGTTTTGAACCCTGGCTAGCAGTAAAGCACCATACAGATGCTCGCTCACCCTCCCTCCTCCTGGGGATGGGGAGAGAATTAAAGGGGTAAAGGGAAAAAAGACTCGTGGGTTGAGATAAGAACCGTTTAATAACTAAACCACAATAAAATTGTAAATAATAATAATAATAATAAT
>NW_010129714.1:354-597 GCF_000699245.1 Pterocles gutturalis | reverse complement strand
AAGCAATATGCTAAAAGAAAGAAGAAGAATGGGTTTCCTGAGGAGTCTGTAAGCAATATGCTAAAAGAAAGAAGAAGAATGGGTTTCCTGAGGAGTCTGTGCAATCTCCATCCTGGGAGGTGTTCAACCTGGACGGAAAGTGACCTTGAGTAACCTGAACTAATGGGATACGTTCTGAGCACAGGGTTGACCTCTGGAGGTCATGCCCCACCTACATTCTGACTGTGTGATTCCCACCTTGCA
>NW_010129714.1:0-269 GCF_000699245.1 Pterocles gutturalis | reverse complement strand
AAGTGAGGCTCTCCAACCTCCTCATTCTCATCCACAGGAAATCAGCGGCTGCTCTTTCCAGTCCCTGAGCTCAGAGACAGCTCTGGGAAGCTGGTCCATCTCCTGGGTGGAGGGTCTGCAACTGTCCCGTCTGCAGCTGGCACTGGGCGGGCTGCTGCTGCTTGCTTGCGAGTCCTTGCTGGAGGGCGGAGAGAGCCCAGTTCCCAGGGAGCTTCTTCTGCCCCGCCAGAGCCCCGGCCCCGCCGCCAGCGCAGGACTCAGCCCCGGGG
>NW_010129713.1:12341-12819 GCF_000699245.1 Pterocles gutturalis | reverse complement strand
GAATATGACATGATTAAAAGTTATGTTAAAGAACCTGACAACTGTGAGCAGGACATAAATTCAAGGGTTCAGATTACCTGTAGCAGAACTCTCAGAACAAAGACCTTGTTTTTAATAGTACATACACTATGTTTGTCCCACAGCAGGCAGCTGTCTTTTATAACTGATGTCTAAAGTAACACTGATTGATGCTGTTTCTCCAATCATTTTCCAAACTTTCCTATTTAACGAGGTGAGCTGCACAATGGCAGTCTATTTACCTGCTGGCAACCCTTTTCTTTGAAGGGTCACTGCTCTTAATTATAGTGGCACCTGCTTCATGCTTTGCTTTTAGGTCTGTCAAGGTTTCCATTATAAACCAATTTTTAGATGTTTATTCTGCAATACCCTTCAAGTCCACTGTGGGTTGAAGCATGGCTCTCAAGGTCTTGATAAGTTTTTTTTTTTTTTTTTTTTTTTTTTTTTTAAGAAATTCAAG
>NW_010129713.1:6498-12299 GCF_000699245.1 Pterocles gutturalis | reverse complement strand
CTCTTTTTGCTGCTGCTTTGTGGGACTGTTGTACCTACTTTTTGCTAAGGAAAGAAACATTTTGCAGGTAGGAAAGCCTTAAACAGAAACACTAATCACGTTAGAAAATACAATAATATTGCAAGAAATACTGGCCCACACCCAAAAACCCCAGAGGTTGGTATTCTGCTATCTCAAATTTCTTGCATCAGTTGGAAGGAGTTGCTTCTCTGGCTTAGCTCACCATAATCACCATGATATTAACCTACTTTCTTCCTCACCTGTCTTGCCTGTTATTGCAGGTTTGTTGGCACTCCCTTCATCCTGAAGTTGGGAGACGCTACTCTTACTGAAGAGATGCTGTCACTTAAGCATGTAGATTACCTACTTCATGTTTCAGATTACATGTGATTTGTAATGTTGTAGACAACAGAATGGAAAGTAGTCTACATAAGCTTTCTCCTCTGGAACAAGAAAAAAAATAAAGCTAATCACCTGTTGTTCAGTCACGATAACATACACATAAGGAATAGACCGGACTGTCACCAGACTGTCACCATGACAGTGATGTGACTGATCAAATGGTGCAAGTAGGAGAAAACCAGCAGATAAGCAGTGAACATAATCAGCTGCTTAACAGTAAGCAGACACTGGAAAGTGAGTCATGTATACAGTGCTACCTGTGGTTGCAAAACAAGTGGCATGTAAAAGACACTCAGTTTTTTGTGGGAACATAAACTAAGCTTCAAGTCTCACAGCTGCAAATTGCAGAGGCACGACGGCATGTGCCCATGACACACTGCAATCTTGCAGGACAACAAAAAGTGAGACCACAAGCCCAACTTGCTTCACAGCGACAGGCAGTTCACCTCTCAGGTTCATGAGCCACTATCAATCAACAACCTCAACAATCTTCTGAAACTATTAACTACCTATCTGTCCCAATCTCTAATGTAGACTGAAGGTAAGGCAAAAACAATCAACAAGGCCATAGAAGAAACTATTGCTTTGGTATGGAGTTCAGAGTTTTAGCTTTGTCCTTAAGGTGGCAACTGCCATGGACAAGAGATACTCCAGGTGCAAGAGCTCTTTAGCAAGTAATTACTGGGGAAGTTATCAGAGGAAAAGTGGGAAGGGAAGAAAGTGTTTGTATTAGCATTGATAGTTACAGCTTGTTCACACTGCTTTCCTTTCACAACATCACATTTCTGAAATGTACAAGTGTTTTTGCATTATCTAATCTACTTCCAGTCATGCACTTTCAAATCCCTAATGATTCTCTATTTTGATCACAGATAAAAACAACTAAAAGGACCGGGTTGCAGATGACACAGTGTACTCCTTAACACAGCTGCATAAATCCTTTTGTGTTAGCTCTGACCCTCTTTGAAAGTTATCTACCAGCTAGGAACAAAAATATCCTACCTTCAAAGTTTCCATCCTCTTCTGTATTCCTTTCACTGTCATAATCTGAATGACAGAACCTTGCTTCTGATCCAAAATACGTAATTTAATAAATTGTCCCCATTCAAGTAAGTGGACCTACAACAGCAGATTTAGAATAACAATTAGAAATATACAGGATTTCTGGTCTTAGACTGTCAAAGAGATATTCAAATCCACCTCTTCATCTCACATAGAAACACATTATTGTCTTCTGATATGTAAACAAAGTTAACCTTCAGTACTGTCCAGACTCCAGAAACTTTATGACTTGAGAAGTGACTTCATAATTAATATAATTATAACTTAAGCAGAAATATTGTGATCTAATTACTGCTTGGACAGGCACTAGCTTCCTTTGGGCATTAGGAATCTGTTGTTCTAATTTGAATACTAAATGTTAGAAGCCTATGTTTCTGCTACTACTTATACTCCTTTATACCTTATGAACATTCAAAAAGCACTGCACTGAAAATCACTAGGTTTTCATTCATGGAGAAAGAAAACCTGTATGAGTACATATGTTGTAAAAAAAGTCAGACTTACTGGAGGGGTACTACACATAACCCTCAGAAGGCTACGGTCGGAGCCATATTTTACATTTTGGTGATATTCTGTGTTAAAAGCACACCTGGTAGATATTAGACTGCACAAGTTAAGACACCTCCACTCATATTCAAACATTATAGTATATAGACAGGTCTTCCTGGAGGTCTAAGGTATGGAGTTACTTCACAGTGTTGTGACATGCCATAATATACACTGGCAGATTCCCCCATCTTCTGCTCCAGACAGCTATTGTTCCAAGGCAGAATCTGCAGGAAGATCTGTCCCAGTGACTGAGGTCATGCCTTCGATCTCAGCTTTTAAAAACTGAAGATATATAGGAATGATAACTAAATCCCTTTGTTTTACTGAAAATGCCTCAAACTTAAAAAAAGGTACAGAAATAATAACGTAATTGTATTATTTTCAGTTCCCAGCACCAACCATTACCATGAGTCTGAATGCCTTTCATGTTGCCAATTTAAATGGTTGGTTTTTTTAAAGCTTCTTTTGAGTCCATGCAGGAACTTATTAATTATAATCACTTAACTCAACATGGGTTTGTACACAAATGAACCAATTTCACACAACCACAAAGATATGGCTCTGTAAAGAAGACAGGAAATTTTTGCAGCTCTGATGAAAAAAGCATGCACAAGTGTGTGCATCCATGTACAAGAGACAAAATGTCTTCCAGGTCTAAATTGCATCTTGTTTTTCACTTTCAGTAGACCAAAAATTAACAAAAGGTTTTTCACCATATTCAAAATGCCACAGAAACTATTTAATGCACAGACAACCTTTTTTTGGGAATAGAGTATCCTCTCCTCAAAAGTGACACTGAAATTAACATAGAATAAATAGCTTTTTGATCTTATTTTAGATTTGCAACCAAAAAAAAAGGAAAGCAGTGGCTTCCTATGATCTGAATTTAGCATTGCAGTCCCTTGTTATTTCATCTCATCTCAAGAATGAGATAGGAAATAATTACTACCAAGTCTGAAACCTAGATAGGAAGTTGTGGCGGGGGGGGGGGGGGGGGGGGGGGGAAACCAAACCACCCTGAAAGGACAGATACGCTACAATAAATTTGTTCTGCTCTTAACTTTGCGGTGTTGCAATGCAGAATTTTTGAGTGTCACAGGATAATGAACAAGTCATACACCACCCACTACCATGTTTTAAGACATTTTTACTACTTTGATAAACAACACTCCTTTCTTTTCACTCTAGGACTGCCTGAGATACAAGGTGCCTGTCTCTAATTTGGTGCCAGTATCATCAAGCTTTCAAAGGTTTTGATAGTCTCACAGTGGCTCTCTTTGCCCCATATCTCTTGAGAAGTTTCCGTTGTACCATAAGCTATATATCGCCTTTAAAGGTATACTGCAAAAGAAAGAAATGGGCTTGTTCCCTTTCTTTACAAATCAAAGAAGCAAAGAAAAAAATCTGAAAGGTTTTGAATTGGATAGTTTGGTTCTGCTGTTAAGTTTCTTCAACACTAACCTTATCTTCCCTAATTTTCCCATGTAACTCCCGTATGTATTCTACCAAATTTCTACACCATTTTAAATTGCATTCAAGTGGCAAGTGAGTTGCAGCAAATAACTCACATTTCTGAAGACAATTTGTGAGATGTGATGCAAGTGTGAGACACAGAAAACCAACCAGATTTTTTCCCTTCCCAGCCCCGACTTGCTTTAAGGTAAGCTATAACAACCAATCACCACCAAGAAAAAGCTCCCCCCCCAAATTTCTTCACTCAGTGACCTGAGTGAAGATGGGACTAGGGACACCTCATACTGGAGCAATATGAGAAATTAGTGCTCTCAGCTGTCCAAGACCAGAATTATACACATGCTAGACTCTCAGTCACTGAAATTCAGGGCTTGCTTTATTCATGTGACCTGATACTGATCAGGTAGGAGAAAAACGTTTCTGAACTGCAGTGACTGAGATACCAACATAGACTGTTTCTCCCAGGTCTCCCACAGAAGAGTGAACAAAGACCATGTCAAAGACTCTGCAAAGCTGGAGACAATGGATATAGCATTCTGCACATCCACAGACTGACCATTCATTGGCACCAGGCCTTCAAACCTGGCACTGACATGCCCATAAATTCAAAACTGCAGCACTCCCAGTGGAGGGTTACAGCGAACCCTTCCAGCTCCCTGGCAAGACAGAAGGCACCCTTAGTTTCTTTGTATGTCACATTCTACTACATCTCAATTTGACTACATAGTTACCAGTAAACACTGGGATTTTACGATAAAAGGAACATGCAAAAACGATTGTAAGTAGACAGGCTAAAATATATATTATTCTTCATCATCCAATGTCTTGTTCAGAAGACCACTGAATGACATTCAGTGGTTAAAAACAGCATTCAACCTTTGTGCCAGGAGTTATATTTCATTTTAACACTTCAGAATCACTAATAAACTAATCCACACAGTACCTATTATTGTTTTATTTATTCAACTGATTTTTTTATTTTATGCATAAAACAGCTGATACTGATTTCTTTGAAAAAGAACATCAGCCAAAAAATGTCAAAAATATGACATCAGCCAGCTTCCGAATAATCCTGTGAAATACTGTGCAAGCACATGTAGAAAAAAAAGTCTCTTCTGTATTTTTTATTTTTTTTCTTTTTATATGACTGCTATTTCATTCTACTGCAAATCCCTTAGTGATGAAGAAGGTGATTACAATGCCTTGCTTCTGACCCCCACTATACTGAAAGTTTTTGTGGTAAAGAACTTCATACTTTACATATGCTAAAAATTAAGACAAATTTGTTAATGCTACATGTGTGTGCGTTCAACACTTTCTTCACATACTGCAATACAAACTGATTCTCCGAGTGCTATTTTTCTGATGTTGCCACGTATCATTTTAATGCTGGAGTTAACCACAGCATGCCTACATGCTAGTACCAACTTGTGTTATAAAAGAGACGTAAAAGACTCCAGAAAACAAAAAAGAAAAATAGGGTAAGGTTCTTCATACTTTTAGCCTGTAGTTAAAGCAAAGAAATAAATATATACTGTTGAGACCGGTGATTTCATGTTACCTTTCACTACAGTTTGCCATTTAAAAAAGAGATTTTGCATACACTTTACAACATAAATACTGCAAGAAACTGACTGTAATCTTTCCGTCTATTTCATAGGTGAATCAAGTCCCATCAGTATTTCTAACAGGGATGTCTCAAAGTCCTTCATGGCAAGAACATTGTGTACAAATACAAAGGTTGTTACTGTAACAGAAATATCAGCAAAAAAGGGATACATTTTACAGTTATTACAGTTGAAGGATATTCAGACAAGCACAATCTCCACTGTCACCACAAGCATCATGCTTCCAAAAGAAAATTTTAAAAGTAACAGCATAAGATATACCCTTATTCAGGCCTTTTAAGAATTGCACCAACATTGAATCAGTAGCTACTTTCCCCCCCATAAAAGGAATTACATTTCACTGTCACTATTTTGTGTGCATTTGCAACGTGTAAACTAAAGTCTTGGAGGTGTCTGAAGAGCCTTACTCTGCTTTTAAGTTATATTTGTACCATGTTTGCAGCCACAGGTGGGTGGGGAGGAATGGGGAGGGTTGCAGGGAACTCATTTGCTGCAGCAGGTCCATCCCACTGGGCCCATCCCACCAAGCGCTCTCCCTGTTCCCTGCCCTCCTGCCAGTTGAGATACAGTTACTCCAGACATCTGGGAAGGGGACCCAGTCCCTCTGAAACTGACGCTTCCCCTCAGTCTGCCACTTTGCTACCTTTTCCACACCTTTTCTTCAAGGAGGCTTTTTTTTAAGGCCCC
>NW_010129713.1:1498-6469 GCF_000699245.1 Pterocles gutturalis | reverse complement strand
CCTCACGTCCATGAGGTGCGCAGGCTCCTGGGCTCAGCACATGAGGAGGCCCTGCCACTCCTTGCTGTCCCTGGGGCTCCCCCACATCACACAGCAAAGTTACCCACCTGCCTGCTCACTGATGCTTTAATGCTGTCCCAGAAAACACCACCCCGGGTCACACTGACAGCCCAGCTCCTGGTCTAGCCCCGAGCAGGCCTAACACCTCATGGCAGAACCTACCTGCTCCCCTGCTGTAAAGCGGGAAGGCTTTACCCCCCTAATGCCATGCATTCCCAGAGCCAATAACTCTGCCATATAGGGAAAACGCAGAGGGAACACAGCAAACCCCAAAGGGACATCTCTGCCAGCACCCCAGGACTGCCTTACTCCCCCTAGCCTCACCTCCACTTAGGGAGCTCTGCAAACAGGCCCCACTCTTGAAGGGAAAGGCTTCCCCTAACCCTCCTCAAATAGCCACCCAGCCCCTTCTCCCCCTTCTAGCACCTTCTCCCCACCTCAGTGGCCTCAGCTGTGCTGTGGCAGCCAAAGTGCCTCCCTGCAGCCACAGCCTGGCATGCCCGGGGAATGCCAGCCCAGGTGCACCAGGAGGCACCTGCCTTACCTAAATGATAGGGGCCCAGGAGGAGGAAATTAGTGTAATGACCAAAGATGTTTCCCCAGGCTACAATTCTTTAATCTAGCTCGTTACAGCGTGAGCCCTGACAGAGGCTCTCTCTGCAGATTAGAAGGGTTTCAGTCCATTTTGGCAGAGAGGTAACAGGGCTCCCTGACCTGCACATAACAAGTGTTATTTGTGGTGTTGATAGCTGTTAAGGCTGTTCATTGCTGGGGAAGAAACAACTGGGGAAAAGGACTGGAAACCACATCAGAAACTCCTTTTGGTTGCCTGAGGAAACATGCTGTCATTCCCTGACAGGCCTCCCTGAACCTTGCAAATCTTGTCCGATTTCAAGCATCGGACAGAGGTGGAAGCCTAAAAAAGTACTGAGTTCCTACAAGCGTTGTCGACATTGGAGCCTTTTTTTCCCTATTGGCATACACCAGCATGTTTATACCCTGACCCAGCCATTGCCTGTTGTGTGACTGCCCCTCGGACAGCGAGGCCGTACGCTGGGAAAGAACCAGTGCCTCGGCGCCGTTGCTGGGGTAGGATTTAGGGTCAAAGCCCACGCCTTCACCTCAAATCAGAGTAACTAATTTTGTGAGAGAAATAACTTGTTTGTTTATCCAAAATTTTAAAAAAACTCTTTATTGTCTTGAAAATAAAGTCTTAGGGAGTTGGTGTGTTTGTGTGGAAAGACATTGTCACGGAAGGGTGGTGTGGTGTGGTGTGGTGTGGCAGTGAGGATCGTGCTGGCTCCTTGAGCGCTTGGCAGGTGATCTGGAAGGAGGTCGAAAATGTCTGTGAGACAGACGCTCTCTGACAAGTCTATTTTAACAGGGAGAGGGCCAAAACCTACAGTTCATTTGCAGGGTGCCCTTGGTGGAAAATATTTGCTTTCAAGATTTAGAGTGAGTACCGGGACTCTGGTTAGCTGAGGCTCAATGCTTTGCTGACTCATACTATATATAATGAAAGCTTAATAAAATAGAATATATCTAGTTCATGAAGTCTCTTGATACCGTGTTGTAATTTAGTCCACCAACAGCCTTTATTTAAAGTTGGATTCCATGAGTCTGTTATAATGAGCTAAAAAGTGCATGGATAAGCAGTTATTTTGGAAAATGTGGCTCCCTATCAATGTATATTTTGCACAGCCTGTATATCTTAATTGAACTGAAATGAGCATGGGACCCTAGGGTTTTTTAGGTCTAGTGAGGCATTAAGTACTCCAAAAGCACAATAAAAAAATGAAAAAAAACCCACACTTCTCCAAACTATTGAACCTTATTGCTTTAGCTCTGGGCACAGCACTCCTACTACCTAGAAGGATACACAAAAACATTGCTTACAGCCTTTCATAGTCTATGCCTATAGCCTTCATACTTTCATACCTATAATCTTACTTATCTCCTGCACCTTTGATGCACCCATCTTTCTGTCTTAAGTGCTCCTATCACCTTCTCAAGTTGCCCCACATTCTTGCAAGTGCTTGTATTTTTTGATGTTCTTTTTGATGCTTGTCACTTCAGGTGTACTCCTGCGTTGACTGGAAAAAACCACAGTTTTGGCCATAGTGGCAAACCATTGTCGTCTGTGTTCAGATGGGGCTTTATTTTACTTACTTCCAGGGAAATCTGTCTCTATTGGAGTTGGACTAAGATCACGTAGACACATCTTGTAAATTTTTTTAATAATTTGTGTTGTGTACATGGCTGCATATATCAACATGAATAACAACACTAGCTGTTCTGTGTATTAAACAGACAACAAGTTGCAGCTGACGTAGAAGTATGATCTAGCTCAAAGTAAATAGCAGGAGTTAAATTCCTTTTCCAAAGTGAATCTTTTAAAAGCTTAAGAGCAGTTGATCTCAAAAACTGTTCTTGTTAATTATCATATTTCCTGCCTTGGTCTGATACCAAGTGCCAGAGCAATCTTGAATACTCTAAGTGGGCCATGGATCAACTTATTTTTGACTGAAATTTGGAGATCCCAATGGGTTAGGTAATTAGAACAAAGATCTGAAATCTTGGATGCTTACCCAAATTGAGCTGAACCTCTGAATATTTTTGTGTGCCAATCACTCTTGGATGATTCTATTTACATTGTCACAGAGGGAGTATTATTGATCACCTTCCACTACCATGGCTGTTACAGTGTCAATCAGAAACAAGCAGCTTGGTAACATTCAGACTCCAGCTGTACAAATGTTCTCTTTTTGGGGCTTATTAGTTTGCTCCAGCTGTCATCTTTTCAGACAGAAAAAAAAACAGCACTGATGTTTTTCTTCATCACAAACAAAATTCTACAAAAATATTTTGCATAAACTTGAAACCCAATTAACTAGAGATGATATTTCTTAAAAAATAATCAAAAGAAGTCTTGTTTAGGCATTACAAGTATAAGTGATGGACTGTTAGGATGTATCTTTTTTATATTCTGTATTTCGATATCCCAATCAAAGATCATTGGTAGTGGGTGAAAATGCCCAGACTATTGAATAGACTTGGAATAAAACACTGAAAGATTTCATTGTGCTAAAAGGAGTTATTGCCACAAATTAAGATATATTAATTCAAGTGCCAAGCAGAATACATTGATGGTTTGAAGTGTAGAACTGGACAAAGAAAGGAAGGTCTACTACTGTTATGCATTACTACATTTATTTCACCTATAAGGAAAAGAATATTGATTTAATTTATCCCAGTCAGTTGCTTGTATGACTGAAGAATAATTCCAGTTCAGTGACATCAGCTGTACAAATGATGGTACGGTAGAGGGGATGGCAAGAAAAGGTAACTCAAGAGTGATAAATGCAATTTCATTGGAAGAGATCAAAACCAGTCTGTCTTTAACAGAAGGTAGAGCAGGATCTGTAGATTTTCCTGCTCCTTAAGCCTATGATAACCTTTGTAATGCCTATGAGTTTTAAGTTACGGTTTATTTTTCATTGGACATATACATAACCAGAACACACAGACCAAAAGAGCGATAACATGGGACATTGACTCCTAATAACTGCTTTTGTAAGTCAGGAGAAACTATATGAATTGAAGGGGTTAAGGTAGTTGTAATTAAGTGGTGAAGCTGTTTATAGGTGGAAAAATTGTTTATGTAGTTCAGCAATATGTGCCTGATTCAAAATCATATTGAGAGAAATTAAAATATTTCTAAATCACGTCAGTAAGTTTTGGATTAAGCTTCTATACCAAGACACACTGAGGTGATGTGTATTTGTAATTTTGCTTTTTTGTGAAGAATCTCTTTATTTTTTGAATTTGAGATTTTGAGGGGTGGGGTTTTTTCTAGGCTTTCATAAAGGAGGATATCTTCTCTCTTACTGATACATCTCAGAATCTAGTAATGGTAGCAGGACTCATTTAACTTTTAAAATGTATTTTTATTCCAAAGCAATGCTAACACTGAGGGCAGTGCCATCCAAAGTACAGCAAAAGAAATATGAAAAGTATTTTGTTCAAGGCACAAAATGGACCTCTGATGTTTAGAGTCCAAATATTTAAGATGTCAACAAGTATTCTCTGACTTTTATGAAAGCAGCTGCGAAATAGTTCAGGTGCTGTTAATATTTATGATCTGCAGTATTTTCTATTTTGTTACAAAACGTTTAATTGCTTGATCTGGATCTATAATCAGTGACAACAGAACAAATAAAACCTGATTTTTGTGGAAATGTTTTACAGTTCTTCCTACATCATGAATCAAATTACAAAATAACTAGTTCAGCTTGATCTTGGAGCTGAAATCCTTATCATTGTAACTGACTCAGATATTAAGTCTTACTTCAATATTTGGAAAAAAAATGTAAAGTAATTTAAACAATTGCCTTCATTAAAGAAAATATACAGAGTATAGGAGGAATGAGGGAACGGGAGAAAAAATAGAAAGAAGAATGAACAGGAGGGAGAGCCAAAGCTAAGGCAAAGTGCACTACTGGTGGATTCTGACAAATAATAGAAGGGCAGTTTCCATCCAAAGTTCTGGTTTACTATTTTTCAGAGCTGTGGCTGCAGTCGCTCCCTGCTAAACCAGCACAGCAGCTGTGCAAACTTCACTTTAAAACCTGGTATTGCACATGTTCAGTTGGCATTTAGCTCCATGAGTTTTCTCTTGAGTGGATTAATGTATACACCAAGCAGTTTTATCTGGAATAGTAGAAGTCCCATAAAGGTCAATCCTTATCTTCCAAAGCATCATTAAATCAGAATTAAAATCTGTAAGTTAAAGCCGATAAAGTGAGCAAAACGAAAATTCTATTTACTGCCCTCCTTGTTCACCACATCTCTAGAAAGTGTGAAGAGAGTTAGCATCTGGCAGAAGGGTCTTTATTATAATTATGTTTGTGG
>NW_010129713.1:0-1484 GCF_000699245.1 Pterocles gutturalis | reverse complement strand
CCCCAAAGTATCTTCACTTCTAGAAATACGAAGAAAAAAAATGAAAACGGAACAGCATGATGTTTAAAAAGTTTTTTAGATCATACCTGCAAATGTGTCAAATCTGCCCACCCCTTTGTTTCCCAAGTACATCCCTAACAGTTTCAGCACATCTGAAGAGATCAAATTATTTAAGTCTGAAGATTTTTATATTCCAGATTTTTTATTCGGTACCATCATTTGATTGGCCTCTCAAGGCATGGAAAGAACGAGAGCAATTCATAGCTTTCAATGGTATTTATCATTCTGTATTTTAAAGCATTATTCTGTAGCTTACCATCTGTGTTTACCATTACACTGAAGTCAGTATTGGCTTGTAATTCATTGTCAGCTTAGCTGACTGACTTGTTGTTCCTTCTTCAAGTATCCATATTGCTACGTCCTTCCGGGATGCTGGCTATAGAGGCTGCTTATTGTATCTCTATTGTCAGACAGATCTTGCGTAGATTGTCTTATAGATATTTCCAGCACTTCTGTTACAGTTTATTAAATTGCTTGTCCTGGAAAAGCCAAAGTCACTGTGAGAAAGTATTTACTCAGACAATGCATATTAATCCAACAATGAGAGTCTCTGATTAACACAGCCAGTTTGTGTTCTTTTGAACATTCTGCATTGTGACCAGTTGTCACTAATAAAGATTCCAGAGCTGATTAAATAATGGAAAAGGTCTCTGTTGCCTTGCTAAACAGGACCTGGGCAGTCAGCCTGCAACTGTCATCCAGCTGAACTTGCTAGACATTGGAAAAAGATAGAGCAGGATAAAGAAAGTTTCTCGAGCCCATGCAAGATTAATTTCCTTTTCATCTGCCATTGTGGAACATGATTTGCTTTTCCCAGCCAGCGAATCTTGTCAATGCCTGGAAAAATTATGCCTTCATGATATCACTTAGCCTGTGGTTCTTCTGAGACCATTAGTAGCACACTTTTCAGGAGCTTTTATTCCAGCGACTTCCCTCTGAGGTGCCACCACGCTATGATTTTAGTGCTGCTACTTGTCCAGTATAGAAGAAAAAAGCTGATGTAGTTATGTAGAGAGATTGGCTGGGATGCTACTTTGGGATGCTAGTTTGAGTTATAAAATTCTTAGATTCATAGAACACCCAGTTTGGACACCAGTGTGACTTCATCAGTATGACCAGTTTATTCTTACATCTTTGTTTTGCCCTTCTTTTGCCCTCACACCCAAAGACCATGAAGTGGTTGTATCAGCTGTTCAGTCGGTCCTCTGGTCTGACAAGGTTAATATAATGGAAACACAGTTGACTCAGGAAGGAGTGATCTAATCTGAACAAGATAGGAAGTTTAACATTAAATGATACTGGAGCTGTTTCAAATTTTTTTAAAAAAGGAAAACAATCAAAATTCTCCTTTTATTCCATCTTTTTTGTACTTTTGTATAATCAGGATAGGGAGAACTAATATATATATATATATGCAAATATAT
>NW_010129712.1:0-3534 GCF_000699245.1 Pterocles gutturalis | reverse complement strand
TAATAAAAATAGTAATAATAATATACAAAACCACAAATGAGTGATACACAGTGATACTGCTCACCACCCGATGACCGAGGCTCAGCCTGTTCCCAGGTAACAATCCTGGAGCAGAGAGAGTCCCAAAACCACAGTCCTGGAGAAGAGAAGAGACTAAGAGTCTGAGAGACCAAGAGCTGACTTAGAGAGTGCCCGAGAAAGAGGTAACTTCCTGACAGACCCTCATCTATATACGGGGCATGGTTTTCAATCTTAAATCTAAGGTTGAATCCTAAGTCAGTAATCGTGGGCTGTGCTCCCTCCCAGCTTCTCCTGCACCTCCAGACACTGGCAAAGCATGAGAAGATCACAAGTTCTTGACTGTCCTGGCAGCAACTATAAACATCGGTATGTTATCAGCCACCTTCTTCTCAGCACAAATCCAAAACACAGCCTCGCACTGGCCTGGCTACGACGAAGAGAGTTGACTGTCCCAGCCAAAACCAGGCTTTGTACTGACATATATTTACACATACACCCACCCATCCATCCCTTTTCTTTCCAATTAAATGTACTTTACAACTTCCTTACAGAATCTTGTTATCAACTTATAATTCCTTGGAGTAAATGGAATGATACCATTAATTATGTAGCCCATTAATTAATTAATCATCCTGGTCACTTGGTGTTATAAGCAAGTACTGAAGTTAAGGTAACTTGCCCAAGGCATCAAACAGAGGATCAGTAGCAGAACTAGAAAAAGAAACCAGTAGTTCCTGGATGTGGGACCAAAAATGAAATTCAATAGGCCACACAGCCTGTATTTTTGAGTACCAATAAACACTAAGCAAGAATTTTAATATGAATGCTGTGAGGCTTTAATGGATTCATATTTTGCCAGCGAGAACTGGAGCTGAAAGTCTGTCTATCTCAGCCACAAACAATGCTCTGTGATAGAATCCATCCTTTACAAGGGATGTATGTCCGCAATAAGCAAAAAAGCCAGGTATTGATGCTATATTAGTTAATGCCATAACATTGTCTCATGATATTTGAAAGATGAATGTCAGAAGGGGAAATTATAACAGCACAGAAAATTTCTAGAACTTCAACATGAAGAGTTTCCAGACAACATCAAGCTCTCCTCCACCAAAAATACATGATCAGCATGTGTGATAGAGATTTTTCTTGACAACATTATTTTCCTTCTTCCTTTCTAGAGTGATGCAGTTACTGGGACTCATTTTAAACGAATAAAATTTTCAGCTTTCAGCAAACTGTAGGAACAAAAAATTGAGATACTTTGCTTCTCTTTCCACCAAAAAAAAAAAAATCCTTGACAATAATGACAGAGAGGAAAGCCCACCCACTGCAGTCTGCCAAATGTGAATCTGAAATACTTCACTTAAATTGTTCAGTGGTATTTGCCAGAGATAAGGCGAGGATAAGGGGCACCTGTGGTTTCCTTTCCTGTAGCTAGTCTAGTCTGATGCTCTTCACAGGTCATTCTTTGAATGACTGACAATGAATTTTAAATTCGTATTGAGCTAAATTCTTGACATTTAGTACATTCATTCTTTATGAGATGTTGAAGAAAAAAAAATCTCCCAATTGAATTTTGACTTTTCCATTGCAGGTTCCTAAAAGGTCACTGGCCCTTTTTATTAGCTACAACCATTGTCAAATCTTTGTACTGGAGGGTAACAGCTAACAAGAAGGAGGTTTTATGAGACCTGTGGGGAGTAAAGAGTCACACCATCGCTAAATTTCAAGATTATTTTCATTTTTTGGCACTACAGTTTGCTACACTTCTCATTTATAGAAATAAAATTTATTTGGAGTTACAATTATAAAATCTCAAGCCCCCAAAATGCTTATCCATGCAAATATTTTTGCTTATCCATACAAATATTCAAATTAATTGTAAAATTATCAATTTTTGATGCCCAGATGATGTGGGCATTCTTTTCTGCATAACTGGCTATTGGACTATCAAATGTACAATCTTGCATTTTGTGTGCTATTTCTATAATCTTTAAAAAAATATGAAAAATAGTTATAACAACTATGACACCAAATTAAAATCTAGTTTTGCTGAGTATTCCAATGTGTTGTAATTTCTGTTTCCCAGATCAACTATATCACCATAAGGAAAAATGCTGAGAAACACTCCAGAATACTGGAGCTCACCAAGACTAAACAAGGGTGCACAAATGTTAATTCTGATAATCATGGTAAGAACAAACAGTGCCGTAGCATATGTATTTTAAAAAATCAAAGGGTCATGATTTGACACTGGAAGACACTTCTGGAGATGATCTAGTCCAACCTCTCTCCTTAAGGCAGGGTGAGCTGGAGCAGGTTGCTCAGGGCCATGCCTGATCCAGTTTTGAACACCTGCAAGGGTGGAGACTTCATAATGTCACTGGACAACCACGTTCAAGACTTTAGTCATCCTCAGTAAAACATTTTTCTCTGATGTTTAAATGCAATTTCCTGTATTTCAGTTTGTGCTCATTGCCTTTCATCTTTCTAACAGGCACCACTGAGAAGGGTCTGGCTCTGCCTTCTTTACAGCCTCCATCAGGTATTTGTACACAGGGGCAAGATCCCCCTGTGCCTTTTCTTTTCCAGGCTGAACATTCACAGCTCTCTCAATCTATCAGCACAGGTCAGTCCTTCATCATTTTTGCTGCCCTTTTTTCAGTATGTCTGTCCTGTACTGGAGAGCCCAGAATTGGATAGAGCACTCCAGATGTGTTTCAGCAGTTCTCAACACAGTAGAAGGATCACCTCCCTCAACCTACTGGGAATGGTCTGCCTAATGCAGTCCAGGAGGTTGTTTGCTTCTTTGCTGTAAGGGTGCATTTCTGGCATATTGTCAGCGTGTTTTCCACCAACATCCTAAGTCCTTCTGTGCATGACAGCTTTCCAGACAGCTGGCCTCCAGCCTGTGCTAGTAGATAGGTTTATTCTCTCCAGAATCAGGACTTAGCATTCCTTTCTGTTGAAATTCGTGAGGCTCCTGTCTTCCCATTTCTCTAGCCTTTTGAAGTCCCTATGGATGGACATAAAACCATCTAGTTAGATTCCCCTAAAAGCATCAGTCCAGCTGATTTTCAATCTGCCTCACTGTCTGATTACCCAGTCTGTAGCTCATCAGTTTGTCTATGTCAATGTTATCAGAGACATTGTTGCAAGTCTTACTTAAAACTAGACAAGCAAAACCCTGTTCTTCTGTTCGTTTTAGAGATAATAAAGATAAACATGTAATTTTCAAAAAAGAGTAATTTCAAAGTTAACCAAGAGTAGCCTTGCAATGACATCAGTCAGACTCCTCAGCACTCATAGGTGCATCCCATTAGGCTCCATGGACTTCTGTATGTCCAGTTTGTTTAAGTGTTCCCTGATCTGATCCTACTCCAGTAAAGGTAAGTCTTGTTTATGTTTATATATATTTATTTATATTCATTTATATTCATATTACCTATATTATCTGCAATATGCCATCCAGAGGAACCTGCTGTTCAGAGGGACCTGGACAGGCTTGAGAGG
>NW_010129711.1:1930-2929 GCF_000699245.1 Pterocles gutturalis | reverse complement strand
CGACCCTGGTGCTCTTGTCTGGAAGCGAAAGTGAAACTCCTGTCTGGTGGTTAACCTGAGCGGTTAATTCCCTTTTGATACGAAGAGGGCTTGGGCTGGGAAATGAAATGTTTCAGGCTCTGGCTGATACCTTCAGCTGCCTTTTGCCGCCGTTGCTGCCTGTCCCTGCCCACCCTGGTTCGACGTGCTTGGTCCCCAGGGAGAGGGACCCCGGCCAGAGCCAGGCTGGGGCTTTTTTTTCGATGGGTGGGAGAGGTGACACGGTGCCACGAATTGTCCGTGTTTGCCTCTCCAGGGTGACAGCCCTTGGGTGTGCTGGAGGAGGAGCCGCGTCTTGGGATGCTCCATGGCCTGGCGCTGGCTGGGGTGATGGGTCCTGGAGCCCCAGTTGAGGAACTCAAAGCTACTCTTGGATTATTTTCATGTTTTAGCCCTTCTGGTCCCTAAGAGAGCAGCGAGAGCCCAAACCCGCCCATTGCCTGTGCACGGAAGGGAGGAGGGATTGACACAGAGGGTTAGGTCCAGTCTTTCCGGGAATGACCCTTATTTTTGCAGGTGCAAACGTTAACGCGTAGAGACGGTCTCCTGGCTCGGAGACAGCTGTGTGCTTTGCAGACTTGGGTTTGGAGGAAGAGGAATGTTATCCTTTCTGGAGGGTGCAAAAGAAAAGCAAACCCCACGCCGGGTTCCTCTGGCTGCTCGTGTTGGGTTCTGCTCTGGCTGTGCCACCAGAAATGGCGTTTGGCCGCTGCCATCGAGTGCTCGGAGCTGGCCGCCCGTGAGCAGCGATGGGTGCGAGGGCGACCGCAGGAAGGATTTCCGGGGGCTCGGCGGCAGCACCGCATCTGTGCAGGCAGAAACCCCCCTCCCTCCCCCGGGTGGTGGGCACTGGCTTTGCCCAAGGAGGGCTGGGGGGGTCTCTGGCAGCCCCCTGCCCAGCCGCTGAGGGCTCTCCGCCTCGGCCAGGCGAGCAAACCGCAGGGCTGGGCTGGGGGGAAA
>NW_010129711.1:0-1441 GCF_000699245.1 Pterocles gutturalis | reverse complement strand
GAGGTGTGATGTGGCTCCCCCGTGTCAGGGTGTGTTCCCCCCACATTGCTTTCGCAGGGCGGTAGGAAACGTTCGGTGCGGGGAATGCTTTGTGCCGTGGGAGAGGTACGCGGTTACAGCTCAGCCCGACGGTCCTGCCCCTGCGCGGGGGCCGAAGGCAAGGAGGACGTCTTCCTCCTTTGCATGACCTGTGTGGCTGGTGCAGTCACATATTTAATGGCTCGCCTGGTCTTTTATTCAAACGTGGGGTAATATGGATGGTAATACTCTTACTTCATTTTCAGCACAGCTTGAACGCTCCTCTCCCTCTCCGGTGGGAACTGGGGACAGGAATGAGTTGCTGCTCGGGAGATGCTCTCTGGTTCTGATGGCGGGTCTCCCCGGTGAGCGGCGGGGGGAACGTTGTGCAGCCAGCGTTGGCTCTGGCGGGCTGCAAACCCACCCCGTGTGGCTCAGCCTGGCTCTGAGAAGGAAAACATGGGATGCGACAGCCTTTCGCCCTGCCAAGGTGTTGCAATAGTTCACCCGCGTGTGCTGCCTGCAGTGCTGGTGTGCGCGGGAGGTTCCTGGAATCACAGAATCCCAGGATGGTTTGGGTTGGAAGGGTCCCCAAAGCCCACCCAGTCCTGCTGCCATGGGCAGGGACCCCTCCCACCAGCCCAGGTTGCCCAAAGCCTCATCCAGCCTGGCCTTGAACCCCTCCAGGGATGGGGCATCCACAGCTTCTCTGGGCAACCTGGGCCACTGCCTCACCCCCCACACAGGAAAACATTTCCTGATATCATGCTGGCAGAAGGCTCGTTAACAGGGCTCAGAGATCTTTTTAATTGGGAGCGGGCCACAGAGCATCTCTGGGCACAAGTCCCGATACACCGGTGTGGTGACGGTGACCAGAGAAGCTGCTGGCACTGTGTGTGACACCAACTGTGTGTCCAGGGCTGGGTTAAACTCGGCTTTTTTGGGTTGGTGGGTTGGACGGGGGGGTTGGGAGGCAGGGGCTGGGACCAACTGTGCTGCCGAAGCCAGCACAGCCCGAGAGCGCACGCTTGGGTCTGGGGGGAAAAATCCAAGCTGGAGAGGGGATGCAGGGGCTGGTCTGGATGGGACCTTTCCCAGGGGCTGGGTGGGATGTCCCAGGGTTCCTCCAGCACTGGGAGCCCGCTGAGTCCCGCTCATTTGCTGGGTTTGGGGCAAGAGTCCCACGGCTGCAGAGGTGCCAGCACAGCCACATCTCGCATCTCTGTTGTTTCCTGGCATCCTGCCGCGCTGAGTGGTGCACGCCGTGTGCGTGGTGCTACTGGCGTGTCCCAGGACGTGGCTGGGGGTGGTGGGCCCTTTTGATTTCCCCTTTTTTTTTCCTCCTTTGGGGGTGGCAGCTCCCAGTGATGATGAAAATGCGTGCGGGGAAATGCCGTTCCCATGGCTGCTGCGGGGAGGGTGG
>NW_010129710.1:0-2841 GCF_000699245.1 Pterocles gutturalis | reverse complement strand
AGGCTCAGCCTGTTCATGGCTAATGATCCCTGAGCAGAGAGGGTCCCGAAACTGCAGTCCCGGAATGCTTAAAATGCTTAGGTGCTCAGTTATTTTTAAAATTAGTATGAAGCTCAGTTTTATCAGAATTTAGGAAATACCGGGTGCCAGAAGCTCAGGGCAGCATGGTTTTGTTCCTTTCATCGCTGTGTTTCAGCATTTCTGTTCAGACCAGTAATACTCAAACGTGATGCGCGCTTGACAGGCAGCGAGCTTGTTGCTCCGCCACAGAAGCGCTATTGCCCAGACACCCAGGCGCTGTTTGCACACATCTTCCGTATGGCAGAAGCGAGGTGTTCAGAGGTTGTAAGCCCCATTGCCTGTTTTCCCAAGTACCCGAGGCATGGCTGGGATGGAGTTCATTTTCTTCATGGCAGCTCCTATGGCGCTGCGGTTTCAACTTGGGGACCAAATAGCACTGCCAACACACTGGAGTTTTGGCTGCTGCGGAACAAAGGAGTGTGAGGCAAAGCAAGGGTTGTTAGGAGTTTAAGGGTTGTTTAGAATAGTGGCTTAATTACAGGTTCAAGACTGATAAGAATCAAGCTAACTTACAAGGTATTCTAAAGGATATATGTATATAGAGCCACAAAGATGACTAAGGGAATGGAGCATCTCCCTTGTGAGGAAAGGCTGAGGGAGCTGGGTCTCTTTAGCCTGGAAAAGAGGAGACTGAGGGGTGACCTAATCAATGTTTATAAATATGTAAAGGGTGAGTGTCAGGAGGATGGAGCCAGGCTCTTCTCTGTGACATCTAGTGATAGGACAAGGGGCAATGGGTTCAAGCTGGAACATAGGAGGTTCCACTTGAATATGAGAAAAAACTTCTTCACAGTGAGGGTGACAGAGCACTGGAACAGGCTGCCCAGAGAGGTTGTGGAGTCTCCTTCTCTGGAGACATTCAAAGCCCGCCTGGATGCGTTCCTGTGTGATCTGATCTAGGTGTTCCTGCTCCGGCAGGGGGATTGGATTAGATGATCTTTTGAGGACCCTTCCGATCTCTAACATTCTGTGATTCTGTGTGATTCTGTGATATATATGTATGTACAAAGCATGCAAAACACAGACAAACAAACAGAGAGACAAACAAATGATCACCATGCAATATATAGATCCAGTAAGTATGTAAGCAGAGGTGCTAGTGAATAAAAAGGTTCTCCTCCCTCTGTAAGAGAGGTAGAGGAGACCAGCCCACAATTAAAAGTTCCCCCTTTTCTTCTCAAGCTGGAGTAAATACAATGCCTTGGCATTCCTTAACAGGTGGTTGTTGAGCCTCGAGAAGTAAAACTTCATCCAGGCCTGATTTAGCCTCTGCCAGCAAATGGTCCTGAGAGGCGTCCCAGCTCAGGGAAGATGCTGGACTGAGCCTGCTGTGATCCAGGAGAGCTCAAAGGTTCTCCCTGTGGGGTTGCTATTTATAGGGTCTGAGATAATTGACTTATGTCAAGTACTTTTCCACTTTGGCCCATCTTGGACAATATAATATTCTGGTGCGTTGCACTAATTCTCACAGTGTACCTTCCTTAGGCACAGGTAGGAGATGATTTACATCATTTGAAGCAAATACCAGACACACTGAAGGTTGTTCATTACTCCAAGACACTACTTACAAGGGAAAAACAAGAATCAAAGACAACAGGGAGGTATTGCAAGCTTGAGTTCCCAGCTTCACCGCGCATTCCTGTCTGGTCTTGTGGCCTTGGAGGGGGAAGAATAGCACCAGGCACCAAGCGTGCCAGGAGAGGGGGTGCTGCACCACCACAACAGGTCTGCCCTAGGGTGGTGGCAGGTGTTTGTGTCCTGCTTTCGCATTACTTGCTTTATTTTCTTTTCTTTCTCTCTCCTTCCACTTCTCCTTTGCTTATGAAATGATTTTCACCGGGACTCACCACGCTTCTCCCTTTTACTCTACCTTTCTTTTACCCCCAACCGAAGGGAGTGTCAGTGTGGAGCTTCACAGCCTGCCAGGGTTAACCCCCAGCACCAAGGCATCCTGCCTTCCTTCAGGCAATACCAGTAACAGCTACCCTCAGCTCTCCCCGTCAGTGTCTTCAGCCTGGGAGAGTCACGCAGGGAATCACCAAAAATAGAGGAGTGAAAGTAATCAGTGGTTTTCAGAACAGGTGACTGTATTCATCAGGACGCAAGGAGCTGTGAACTGGCTGATGCAGCACAGAAAATGACACTGCACCTAAAAGAGACACCGTTTGTCTTACCCAAAAGGAATGGCCCCGTTCTCTCTCTCCAAAATGTTGTCCTTCCTTTTTCTCAGACAGGAGAGAATTGAACCTCAGTCTTGGAAATGTAAATCTTTCTCTTTGTTCAGGAAAGATTTGAACTGTCTGGCAAGATTCCAAAGGAGAGATGGTTTATAGAAATGTTCCACTGTTGTCCCAAAATAAGTGTTCTTTTACCTGGTGTGCAACAAGCCAATAAATACTCAGAGCCGAGATGTTGTTTATTGCATGTCTGCACAGAGATGGGTGCTGGGTGGTGGTTCCACAAGACTAGCACACCCCGTTTCAGTCACATTGGGTATTTGTACAGTTGAATGTGCTAGCCCCACATCCTTCTAACTACAACTGGTTTTTTCTCTCTTAACTGCAGCCGGTTGATTCTTTTCTCATCTTGATTTGAAAACACGGTGCTCCTTAAATTTACTGCACATGCTTGGCAAGTGTGAGTCTTAATTCAGGAGGCCTGTCTCAACACTTGGAAGTGTGATTTTTAGTGTTACATTAAAATGAGGATGGGTCACTTTTTGACGGTGCTCATCACTAACTTGGCTGAATGCTGCACACA
>NW_010129709.1:8446-16801 GCF_000699245.1 Pterocles gutturalis | reverse complement strand
TAATATAAATGGATATTAATGAAGTATATTAATATAGATTATATTGTTTCAGCAATATAGTCCTTCCTCATTTTCATCACTCCCTCCTCTCAAAAAAGCTGCAGTGCTGCTGCCTGCCTTCTCAAATAAGAGATGGAAAAAATGCAAAACCATAAGTTATTATCCCATAATTTCCAGTAGCGTTACAAACAGAAACTCAGCAAATTGGCTGATTATGCATTAATACCATTGATCTCTTTCTGCAGCTCAAAGACAGCATATTTTGTCAGCAGAAGGTAACAAACTAGTTATTTTCTTAAATTAGTGCAATTATTATATAACCTGTTTTATAAAATAATTTACTTATGAACTGTAGCCTTCTCCAAACTGTAACATCAGCACATCTACATACAAAATACCAGTACTCATGTGGAATATAAGGATGTTTATGTTCTAGAGCCCAAGTTTCACCTGTGGTCACACAGGAATATAGCACCATAGTCCTGGCGATGCCTGATGACCCTGCCGATCGCCTGATTAACAGCCCGGGAAGCTTGCTGGCTGTACCACTCACGCCCAGACAAATACTGCAATAGATGGGAGAAAGAATTAACATTATTTACCAGGTAAAATGTGTTCTCTGTGCTGTACAGTCACTACTTCTTTCTAAAGAAATGAAAAAAATGTATTCAACAAGATCTACTGACAAATGTCCGAAAGCCTTGGGAAACCAAACAGAGGTTGACTCGAACATCACGTCTGACTTTTACGGTGCACAGAAGACTCAAGAAGCAGTATCTAGCTTGAGGGGCTATTTCGTACATGATGCACTGACAGCCCTGGCAGCACACCAGACCCACTGTATTATTTCAGACCCAACAGCTATCCTGCAGGACAATAAACTAAATTTATGCCATTCGTTTTCATGCCTGAAGCAACAGGAAAACAAACCCCAAACACAAAGCCAAACAAAACACAGAAAACCAAAACCAACAATGCCCGCCCTCCCAAATCACCAAAACAGAAATCCCCAAATCAGCCAGAACACGCAATTCTTCCTGCCCACCCTCTCGCTCGATGAAATCATTCCCTCCGAAAGATATGAATAACATGCACACACAGATTTGGACTGAAACTTTAATGATGTAATTTTTTGAGCCTATATTGATTGAGACCATGTCACTGGAGACAGAATTTAGAAGTTTTGACATTATTTAAAAAAAGGTGGCTGTATTTGTGACAAACTCCCAGGGTTGTTTGACTTCTGGATATTCATGGTCTCATGAAGTTGGGAGGACAACAAAAGCCAAAATCCAGAGACAAGAGGGAAAAACAAATTCAGGAACCTGCAAACAGCCAACAGTGAAAAGTTGCCCAGCATTACCTGCGCCCCTGCACCACTCCTTCTCATTTCATCCAGGAACTGCATCTTTAAAACGACCCTGGGCTCCATACGGGGAGGAAACGGAAGGCCAGTAATGATGACTCCTCGTCCATTTACGTCTGCAAAGTCCAAGCCTTCACTGGCCTGAAGAGAGTGTTTTCCATTATCAACAGGATTTGAAGTGACGTTCCAGAGCACTTCAGCTCTTCAGTTATTTGCCTTGTTTCTCCACTAAAACTCCCTAGCCTAGTGTGGTTTATCAATGCATTATGAATAGTTTCAACTAGATTTCTTGCTTTTATTATCAGGATTTTAAATTTTGCTTTTTCCTCTGGGAGGCCCTGACAAAGCACACCTCAGCCAACACCGTTCTGTGTACGTCTCGTTCCTGGATAAGCAGAACCGCTGCATTCAGAACATGTCTTAAATGTCAGCCAGCGCCTCTGTTTAAACCTTCCATACCCTGAATTGTTAACAAAACATGATGGAAACACAGCAAACCTTATCCGGCATTAAAAACAAAAAGAATAATTTCAAAGCAATAATGGAAAGCTACCAGAAATCCACTCAACAGACTGTAGTGTCATATCCACCAGCCATGCTGGCAGATCACTTTGTGAAGTGAACAAAATCAGAGTTGAACAGACTGAAAAATAATTTTGGCAAAAAAAAAAAGCTGGTTTGTTTTTCAGTTCAACCCATTCTCCAATCTCTTGCCCTACTGCACAAGCAGCTGTGATGGAACATAACACCAGGGATGGGTGGGCGGGTGGAAGGACCAACACTACTCAGCTTAAGCAAGTGCTGCCGCTAAGAGCAATCCCAGCATGTGCTATAATCCACCGGGAGCTCACAACCGCATAGTTGTATTTGGTTGACAGTAAGCAGCAGCAAAAACGCCCTAAGAGTAATTTATGATTTTGCAAATACTTCCACCAATATCATAAATCAATTTATCAGCACCGGAAAATGTAAATGAAAAGCCATCAAATGTGTCCAGAGGACTTGAAGTTAACGTAAATTTTTTAAAGCCAAGAAATATTTTGGGCTTACAGCAGCGTTGTTCTAACATGTTGGTTTACAAAAGGTTCTTTTAGTTCTCCTCTAAAACTGTTGATCTCATCTAATAGGTTGAGTTTTTGGTGAGCAGCCAACAGGAAATATAAGGAAGATGCTCATCCCTTTTACAGAACTCAAAGACTTATTCCTTCAATAAAAACAGGAATGAGGCATATGTAAACTTGACATAAAACTGAAGAGGCTTCAGGGCATCCTACTTCTCTTGTTTTGTTTTTTTTCCACATATAATTACAGTCAAATAACAGAAATGTAACAAAATCCAGAACAATAGTTTTTCCCCATCAACTATAAAATCTGATCTCAGATGAAACAAATTCTCAGTTACGTTACCTTCCCCCGACACACTGCCAGAAAAGCAGCTCCGTTGGACTTCGGACAAACAACTTTATCGTAGTAGGCATCCATTACCTAAAAGATAAACTTTTTTAGGAATGGTTATTATCCTTTGCATACGCATAGACAGAAAGCTGTACTAGCTAAATTTTCCTTGTACACTAAGATCTGGAATGTGATTAATTTGGCTGAGTTATTTTTCTTTACTTTTATTAAATGCAAAGATGAGAAGCCATTTGCTTAGCAAAATCTGTACTTTACTGTGAAATCTGGAATACATCTGGGTAAGCATAAAAGATTAATGTCAGATACTTCTGACGAGAAGGTAGAACATGGACTGTCCTGGGTTTCTGCAGATCCTCAAGTATAACAGGCAAACCAGGAAAGCCATTCAAGGATATTATTTACTCTAAGAAGCAAACAGAGCAGCTATAAATAAACAAGATGACACTGCACAATTCCTTAATACCCAAGGCAGGACAGGCTGGGAGGAAATGTCCCGCACAAGATTAAAAGATGCTGACTACTGCAGTGACAGTTCTCTACCATCTCAGTTACTCAGTACGCACGTATGTTAGCTGCTGTTACATCACTGGGTTTCACATGAAGGCTGTACCCTGCACAACCGGCCAAAAGAGTAAAGGAAGGAAGCACACAAGAACTATACTTTATCCTAGGATAAAATTTGTGTGTTTCACACCCAAACACTTCTTAGAGAAGGTATTTATGCAAAAAACAGTTTCTGAAAATGTTATAGGTACGTAATACAAAAAAAAAAAAAATCAACCTCTGCAAAGCTTCCTTTGTTCCTGGGTTCCACAAACATTGGCTTCACTTCTTCTATTCTTTTAGCAAAATCGTGCTCCTGTTAAACAGATAATGACCATGTCAGGAACAGCCATGTGAAAGGAAGCATGTACCAGAAGTGACCACAAGAAAGGAAGTGCTCAAGAGGGGTCACCACAGACTTCCCCAGCACAGTCTGTTCCTTTCTTGCCAGGCAGGGGAAGAGACGGAAACAGAAACATGCAATCCTAACACCACTAACGGGGATTCCTTGCAGCTGGTACAACCCTGACATTATGCAGATAGAAGATCCATTTATTTTCCTTCCAACTTTCAAGTTCCCAACATCCACCTCCCAGAGACTCACGCCGCAGGATGACGCCTCTGTCCCAGTGTTCACTTCTAAGGAGAAGGAGCATTTAAAACTGAACTGTTCTACCAAGCCTCACCAGGGACACCCAAGTCATGAGCACAGCAGGTGCAACAGTCACAAATTAAAAACCAAGGGAAATGCTCATATTGAGACTTTTTCCCCCCAAGAGTTGGAACACTTAGACCAGCTATAATTTGGAGTTTTAATAAAGAGAAGTCTGGTGAAATTAAATGAACTCCAAGATCAGCTCAGAAAAGATAACGTATTAAGATTCTTTTGGGTTTGGTTTCTATGACACTGTATTTCAGTGTATTGTGATCAAAAGAAAAGTATCTTGACCTGGATTTTTACTTTACAGATTTTATAATTTACTTATTAACAAAGAATTTTTAATGAGCATGGTTAGATAGCATAGCTAAAAACTGTGTGATGTGTGTAACTAAACCACCTAACAAAGGCAGAGCCATTAACGTACTCTCCAATATTCCAGGCTCTTATCCATGACAGGATACGATGGGAAGAACACCAACAGTCCGTGAGGTACAACTCGCACAAGGTTACCTGCAACAAGATAAGCAAACGTAGAGCTGAGGGCATTTTCATCCTGGGATGGAGTAGACAGACTGCAGAGGGAAAATAAACTAACAGCATGGGTTCCTTCCAAAACCTTTTCTGCTTTCTTGACATAAATATTAGTGTATTAGAGGGTTTGGGTTTTTTTTTAAATAGTTTAAATAATCTTGTCATCAAGGTATAAACTTTAATACAGATGCCTAACTAGCTTTCTAAAGTGTAGTTTCAACAGGATAAAAGATGTTATGAGCCACACCAAACACTACAGACAAAAGGTGCACATCATCTGCCGTATTTTCCCTCGTGACAGTAGGATCCATTCTTAGATCATTTTCTCCACTCTTTGTCCACTGCAGCCTAAACATTCAAAGCAATGGATGAGGTACCACAAGATTGCTTTTAAGTGTTTTCTAGTCAACTAGCATACGCTTTACTGAAAAAAACATTAATCTGGTATTTTGTGAAAGTATTTTCTTAATTTCACCTTCTAGGCCAAGCTGAACCCTCAGAGCACTCTCCTCTATTTCCTTCAAACATTGCTAGATTTAACCAATTTCTTTCAATCCTATCTCAGCCAAGCTACACAAATGCTCTTCTTTTATTCTGTCCTCATGTGTTCAAATTTTGTAGTTCTATTATATTTGTAAAACAATACCAAAACAACAAATGCTGACTTAAGGCGAGCTTGACACAGTGCCTCTGAAAATATCCCAAGACACTGCATTGGCTTCTTGTGATCCTTTATTGCTCTGCAAGCGATGCTTGGCTGCATCATCTCTGTGCGCTGATTTTGGAGTCTGCACCACTTTCTGACTGTGTTTAGGAACCACATTTCTGACCCAAACACCAACACCTGACAATAAAAATGAACTCTTAACTCGGAAATATTAAACCAAGGACTCAAACTCACTTCTGTATGCAAGTGCAGTAGGCAGCTGCCTGAGCAAACAGAAGCGGACAGAACCAGACAGCATTTAGATATCCAATGCAATCCCTTACCTTTCTGTGTCTTACTACATCTTCTTATTTCTCCTTTTACGAGATTTCTAAAAATCATGTGCAACGACCCATTTCTGAAATCCACACACTTCACTTACCAATTGTTTTCCCCAGAGAAGACAAATAATCCTCTGAAAACCTACAAAGAAGGAAAATCAAGTAAGATAATTATATTTCCTTTTCTACATTTTTAATCCATATTGACCTCCTCTGATATTCTTCATCTAAAATAGCACATCCACACTCCCAATTGCTCTCCTCCCTGGGACAAGCACCCAAACCAAGGACACAAAATTAGTAACACTTTGACTACATACTACTATTACTATTAAATATTCTTATTATTAGCACTGAAGATGATGTAAAGCTTCAGTATTTTCAAAATGTAACAAGTGGAAATGGGCAGCCATGAGTTTTATGATTAACACTAACCATTTAAGGGTGAAAGTTGTGCCAAAGTCTGCAGATGCTGCCAAGCCTGACTCAAGTTACAACTATTTAAAAGAATTATTGATTAATGATGTGTGTTGAGGCTGCAGGGGCAAAAAGGGTGAATTTGGTTCCTATGGTTATTATTTACTCATGGCACAAGCCAAGTAAATCACTTTTGCTTTGATTGAAAAAGTACTGCCCTACAGTGAACAGTAGTGATCTGTCTCTTCCAGCCCTGGCTGAAAAGTCACCTCTTCTCTCATGCCTTTATGTTTCTTTCTTTTTAGTGCCCTGTAGGTTTGCATACTGTCTTCCCAGGAAACTTACGTACGCAGGGAAAAAAACCATACATATTCATTTTTTTATAAAGCCTACAAATATCCATAGCACCACAAAGATGTTGTCAAAACACAACAAACACTGTGAATTCCCTTCCTTAAAAAAAAAAAAAAAAAAAAAAGGTGTTCTAGGCCTTGCAGGGGCAGAAATCCCCCAACCTTCGCCCTTTGAAAGACAGAATCTTCAACAAAATACACCGAAACAGCACACTAAGCTTCTGAAAAAGAAAAATACAGTCTGAGGGTTTTCCAGACTTCTTCTCTGTAAAAAAATCAATTACAATTTCCAAGTCCTTTCCATTTCTGTCGAATATCTGTCATTTTATCCTTCTTTTCTTTCTTCAGTAAAAGCACTCTGAGGATTTATTTTCCTGTATTGCTAAAAAAAGAGCAAGTCAGGCCTGCAGCAGGGTAAATGACAATTCTCAGCCAGAGAATGTTGAATGTCTATACTGTTGAAATTGAAACAGATTTAAGAATGTGCCAACACAAAGATGTGGGTACTACAGGAAGAAAGTTCAATGGAAGAACATATGCACAAGGAACTGATCCTCATTTCAAAATACAACAGGAGGATTACATCCCCAAACACAGCACGAGCACCAATGTGCTACTTCAGAGAACAGGCAAGCACAGAACCTTCTGCCATGTGCACCAAAGCATGAAACTGCCTTCTAAAATTACATACAGAGATGCCAGCGAGACTGTCATATTGCACGAGGGAAGTCAATATACGATGAAATCAAGTTCTGGCCTTCCTCACTGGCAGCAGAAGCTGCAGCAGGCAGCAGAAGCACTGTGTACTCTGAAGAACAGGGAAGGAGACACAGGGAAAATCAGAGACCAGAGAAAAGCAAGAAAAATGATGATGAAAAGCTTGACAAATATTTGGATGTATTTTCCTTGAGAAGGCAATGCAGATGGAAAAGAGGCTGCTCATGGTGACAAGTTTTAAATATAAAAACAGTTGTTGCAAAGGCCAGTCATGTTACAAATCAATTAAGCCAGAATTCCACATGGCAGTTCGTTACCTTCTTTCATAGGTAGAAGTAAGCACAGCTCCATCAGGTCCCTTCGGAATGATCCCAACCCAGAGCTGGTGTTTATCGATAACATGAGGATTCTCCAAGCAAACAGGAAAAGGGCTAAAGAAACACAAAAGATCCCAGTCATTCTCATTATATAACTGCCTACTGGCTGCCAGTCCAGAAAACTCCAAAAATCCTGAGATAAAACCTAAAATCACGAGAGCAGGTTGTGCATTTGCAGTAACGGTACCGTTCACACATCTAGGTACTTACATCTGCATTTCCATTGTAAACGATGAGAGGGGCGAAAGAGTCCCACTAGTAAGGATAATTGTCCTGACTCCCTGTCGAACAAGCTCATGCATGCTGTATCCAGGGCTGAAACACCAATAGCTTAGTGTCTTTCCTGTAACAAATAAAGAGAAAATACTAAGAAGCAACTCTGCAAGTGGAAAAATTAGAATATGACTAGCATACAGCACATTGCATCTGAAATTCTGAAAGTAAAATGACCGGCATCTGAAGCTAAAATTCCAGATGTATGGAATGTTCTGCTTTGGTCCTTCCCAGATTTAATTACTATACCCATTCAAAACATAGTTTAAAAAGTCATTGCTCCCTCACACCTTCAGTAGGTTATCCTTTAAATCAAAAGATGGTTAGAGAACAGACAGCATCAGATCTTTTTGTTGGCAAGTAGCAGGCAGACTGAGCAGATAAAAGTACCCAGTCCTCCATCCACTGATTGACTTCTTGCTGTCAAGGACAACTGGAAGGGGAAGCATGATAGGAGAACTGCAGGGTATTGGGATGAAGAACAAATGACTGAAGTTACAGAAAAACTTCCATCCCTGCTATTGCTCAAAAAGAGAAGAACCCCTTCTCCATCAGGAATTGCCAATAGCTATAAAACCTTTCACCTAATCTTACAGAATCCCAGGATGGTTTGGGTTGGAAGGGACCTTAAAGCCCACCCAGTGCCACCCCCTGCCATGGGCAGGGACCCCTCCCACCAGCCCAGGGTGCCCAAAGCCCCATCCAGCCTGGCCT
>NW_010129709.1:0-8272 GCF_000699245.1 Pterocles gutturalis | reverse complement strand
TCTCAGCGCTGGAAGCTGCTGGAAGGTCTCCCCAGAGCCTTCTTGTCTCCAGGCTAATGTTTCTGATTCCGTTTTGCATTATTAGTTTCAGTTAAAAATACCTAGTATCCACATATCATGTGCATGTCCTAAACGCACACACTCCATTCAAATACTCTCTTTTCCAAAAAGGAGCTGATGGTTTCAGGAAATCCCCAATAGCATGTGCCCAGTGAGTCACCTACTGCTTAGAATTACAAGAGAACATTTATTTTAAGCTAAAGTTTTATCCTTCCATCTAATCTGGGCAAATCCATTCAGACGACATCCAGATCCTAGAAGAATCACATTCTAAAATTTAGCAAAATCTGTGTCTAATTCACACTAAAAACCGGTGCAAATTACAGTCAGGATCTGTATATGGCCAGGCCATTAAGTAGCTACAAAGAGCAAAGCCACTTATGTCAGGAGCCCAAGAAATTCCAGCATAAAAGCAAACTGTGCTGATAGGGGATGGCCTAGAAGAGAACACCAGCCGCTCACATTTGCCTCGCCAGCGCTCAGTTTGAACTACACTCCTCTGTGACCCTACAGGATGTCTGCCAGGCAGCAGCTGCCCAGTTCCTGGAGAAGCTGGGATTGCAGCACACTTTCAGCCTGCTGCTCTGTGATTATACCTTTAAGTTTCACATTAAATCCATTTCAAAGGTCCCACCAGGAACCCTCAGATGTTACAAAGGAGATCTCTGCAGCAACTTTGTCCATTCCTAATACAAGGACAGCTAATCCATGGAGAAATGGTTTGCTACTAGTTTACAACACAGTGATTTAGAGCAAACCAAGCGTAGGAGCATTTTATCTTAATGTAAAACTTCGATATTGCATTCAGAAGCGGCCTCTGTGCAGAGGGCTGGGGCAGCAACCCCATCAGCTATCCCAGGCTACGCTGCTTCTCCTCACCAATTACAGTTTGTAGATAGTTACACTCGAGTGAAGAATTTCCACAAAACCCTTTGAAAACAGCTATTCTTAAAAGGTTTGCATTATTCCTATACAATCTGCTATATGACTACAGGAAACTTGAGGCTTGATCAGTCTTGTCTGGCCTCTGCTAGGTTTACGCAGAGTGCAAGTCTCAACAAATTGCAAGTAAGCATGCAACAGACTAGCAAACAGTGCTGTTATTTGAAAAGCAAATACATTATTATGTGTCTACTGAATCACAGAAGAATTCTGTGACTGCTTTGTATTGGTTTTTGTGTATGAATTCTCCAAACAATGCAATAAACCTGAAGTGTTTCTCTAATGAGAAATTGTTTTGTTTTCCACCTAACTGTATGTATTAGAAAATAAATAAAAATACCAGAAAGAATGAATGTTAACATCCAACAAAGCTAAGCTCGGTGCCGCTCTATAGGAGCTGTGGGATAAGCTTTTGATTCAGAAGCCAAGTTTATTTTCTTCTAAATATGTTGTTTTGAAGCATGGTTAAACTGAGGTAGTTCCAGATACCAAGTTCTGCGGAGCATAAGGAACAAAATAGTTGCGAGGAGAGAGACAAGGAGAGGGAGAAATCTCAGTTGAACAAGGACTGAAAAGTAGTTGAGGCTGAAACTATCAAAAAGTGACAACATGCCCTGAAAAATTTGGGAAGTTGCTCAAAAAAAGGTCATATCTCAAGAGAACTAACAGTGGCCTGAGGCTGCTCCCTGGCACAGCATTTTCTGGCTGAGAATTCACATTCTCAAAGCGTTCTCTGGCACATCACATGAACCTTCACTACAGAGCCTCTGCATGAAACAACCAATTATAACTCCTACACTATATATATGAGTAATTTCAGAGATTAAGAACTTTCATGGAATTTACTCTTTTGGCAGACATTTTCAGTATCATATCTACACACATAAATCTTCTTCTTGTAAAAGGTAGTTAAAGCCTCAGTATCATATCTACACACATAAATCTTCTTGTAAAAGGTAGTTAAAGCCTTAGCAACACAAATTTTGTGTTTAACATATCAATACCGAGAAATGCAGCTGATATGAGGATAACAAAACATTTCATAAGCCTCAATGTCAGTCCTGAAGGAGGTTTTCCCACTCTCTGGCTCATCTGAAGATTTTTTTCCTACACCAATACAGGCAACCGTTCAATAACGGAGATTATTTTCTTTCACTGGAATAATGGCACTAGAAGAACTCCAGCAGTGCACAGAGCAGCACTGGTACAAGAATGTTTTATATCGAGATTGTTTATAGAATCAGAACCATAGAACGGTTTGGGTTGGCAGGGACCTTAAAGATCACCTGGTTCTGACCCCCCTGCCATGGGCAGCGACACCTTTCACTAGACCAGGTTGCTCAAAGCCTCATCCAGCCTGGCCTTGAAAATGTCACATCCCCCTTAAAAGTAACTATAAGTGAAAAGTACCTCCTCAACACATCATATCCACAGTGGAGTTGTACATGGAAACATAAAACTCCAAAGACCACCCTCAAACAATCCTAGAATTCTTCAAACTTAAAGTCCCAAAGCCTTAAAAACCTACCCTGTTCTAGAGAAAGAGAGCTCTAAGGCAACACTCATGCTCCCCAAGTCTCTTCGTCTTAGAGAAGATGTCTGAAAAAACCTACAACTGAACCACCCACAGGTTCTCTCCTGAGTGGAGGGAAAAAAAATAAATTAAAATTTTCCCAATCCCACATCTACTGATGGCTTTAACTTGGATCACAGCAACAAGGCATTCTAATCACGCATGTAAGACTTTCCAGCTCTACAAGAAACACTACACCATGCCATTTGGGTTTAAAACAGCTTTTGCATATAGACAGATCTGGAGTGTGCCCTCATTGAGTTATTCTGTTCAGCCCTTTATTCCTCAGAGTAACTTTTAAGATAACACAGGTGGTGTTCCACTCAAAACCCTACAATGACACTGCAAAATTTGCCAGAGGACTCCCTGTTCACAATGTGAAGTAATGCAGATTGGGGTGTCTCCCATTGTTTTCTCTTATTCGAATCAGAAAGGAGCAGTTGAGTAGTTTTCAATACAGCTTTGGCATGAGCTGCCCCAAGACTGAGCCTGTACCTTGTTTTTTTGCAGATGATGAATTCCAGAGATCTGTCCTTTGTTTCTTTTTCTGATTACCATTATCCAGATGAATATGTACCTGAAGGAAAATCACAGCAACATTTCTAGAGATGGCTACAGCAATGAACTTGCACTTCATCCCTCCATAAAGCTGGCCCAGATTAAGGGTAGTTAATTAGTATCACTTTTATAGTGTTAGTAAGGTCATATTATTTCCTGTCTGATAAATTATAAGGACTTTGGAGGGGAAGTTCAGTGGCACTACTGTACTTACTTGGTAATAGGCTAAACTAAAGTCAAGAACAGATTATTGGAAAAACACATCAATTCTTGCATAATACACAGTATCAAAGTTTTCAATAACTCACATCTGTTGCACTTTCCTAACTTTATTTTAGAGTTTATTTAAAAATTACTGTGTGGCTCCCCTTTTTCCTTGGAACCTAACTAAATTAGACACGGTTCCTTTGGTGTATTTTTTTTCCACCCCTGGAAGAACTTAGATATCCTCCTTGTAATCAACATCACCACTTTCTACAGTATTCATATCCTTCTGAGACTTGGATACACTAAGCACAGACATTAAATGCCCGTGAGGAAAAATGTAGAATACAAATCATCCCATACCTTATAATATTTAGATACTGACTGATGTGGCCTGAAACTCGTTGTGCCTTCTGGAGGATCGACGTTGAATACTGTCTGGAAAACGGGTGCAAACAAATGGAAAGATTTAACAACTGTTTCCAGCAAAATCCCTAATGCATCTTTGCACTGAGAAGTATCTCCACAAAAGTTACTGCTGTAATAACCTTAAATAGATCTCCTTGCTCCTGTTATGAAATAAAAACAGAGAATCTTGAATAAATACATTTTTTACAGACAATTCCTGCTAACCACATGGCTTTCTCATTGTTCCAAAAAATGCAAGCCAGTATCTAAGTGTATTCAACCTATACAAAAGCCAGTATATTTTATTCACACTCTTCATGACTTTTGGCTGCGGATAAACATAAGCACACAACATGTTCATGAGATCAGAGTCACAACTCAGCGTAGAAGAACTTTTTGAATTTCCTTAGTTTAAAATTTCCGCCATGATACCCTAAACTAATAATACTCTGCTTAGAAAAAAAATCAAGTTGTAATCATATCTAGTTGTCCATATACTAGAAGCTTCTATCAACTCTTCTGCAGAGTTATGCTTTTTCCCCTTTCCTGTATGTGATGTCTTACGACCAAGGGTGATGCTCTTTCAAACATACAGCATTCCAGTATTTCATTTTCAACTAAAACAGCTGTGATTCTCAAATATTTATAACTTCCATTGATTTTTTTTAAACAAAAATTTCTTCAGACATCTAAAAGGAATTATCCAAGCTCATAAAAATATTAGCTAGTTGCAACAGGAAAGATGTTCTCCACCAGTCAAAACAAAAAGTACAATTCCTGGAAATACTAACTTCTGAAAAATAGCCAAAGAACAGATGTACAAAAACCATTTTAATAAGTGTTCTTCTAAAAGGAAAAAAAAATTATTAATAGAAACAAGCTGGTTATAAATAAAGTCTTGAAGCCTGGGCTCTGTAACAAGAAAGCACTGTGTTTAACCAGCAGAAACTCTGTGACCTAAGCCTACTTAAAAATATCTCAACAAACTATCACGCAGCAGATGATTTGCACTCACTGTCTGTGTGCACGTCCTCAGCAGCAGAGGCATCTTTGCTTTCAGCGAAAGGCTGCTCTTCCAACTGAAATCACTTTTCATCTACCCACAGGATAAGAAAGCACACACACAGTGATCCGCATCCCGCTGCATGCACTAATCTGTGGGCTCCGGTCACTGGGATCAGACCCGGCTTCTTCTTCTAAATCTTCTTGCCTCTCAGCTTTGAGATTCTGGGAAACTAATTTAAATTAAGCACACCTCACCTTCCCCCCAGACAAAGAGCGACACTCACCTTTCAATACAAATCATTTTGGTGTCAGTGTACGTTAATTGCTACTACTGCATCAGAACATACATATAGGCTTTGTTGAACAACTGCTGTAAAAATTAAATACTGCAAAATTGTTCATTAATTAATTCCTTAATTTAACAAGTAAATGAAAAAAATACAGTTAAATTAGCTTTTGTTTGCCTTTTTTTTTCCCTCAGCCTGTCCTGTTGTTTCACGAGAAGGTCTCACATTCCCAAACACTGCTGCTAGAAAGTTAACAGCTCAACAACTCAGCTCCACCTGGTGGAGGCTAAAACCAGACAGATTTAAATCAGCATCTCCAAGAAGGGACATCAAAACTGTAAAAGAACACCCTGGGTAAAGGCCAAAGCAGACCATCCTATTAGGCAGCAGCTTTCTCCTCAAAATCCCACAGACTTCCATGACTGCACAAGTGCACATACAGTTAAGAACACAGTGGATCCAATGGCTTTCCGCACTTTTTAAACCACCTCTTCTATTCTTCAGACATATATAGAAGCAGCCTTAATTATTTACCTGGATAATATCTGAGAGCTTATGCAATCCAGACGTATTGACAAATATCCCAGTACCTAGAGAGAATAACATGATTACTTTTACAACACAAATATACATCCCCTTGTATGTATCCATATCTCATCTGAGCAGCACAACACTCTGAATACCATGACTTGAAAATATTGGCTGAAACAAATAAATTATGTCGAGTTTTTCATCATTATTCAAGATGTTAGGAAAAATGTGCATTCCAAAGGAAGCTTCACATCTCCGACACATTGAGAAGCTGTCATATGAAACAATGATGTAAACTTCTTAAGGCTCCTCTACATTAAAAATTGGGAAGGAGCTAATTAAAATAAACATAAGCACACCTAAACTGTTTAGTTACTTTTGAAAAAGCTCACTAACTCTGTTGCATGAACAGACATAAAACATGTTTCCCAGCAGAGGACCTCACAGAAAGTCTTAAAAAGACACAGGTCCTCAGGGTCAGGTTCTAGCTTTTAAGTTTTATAATTTAAATCCAAACCAAAGCAGCCTTTCTCCTCCTCTCCCCGAACAATGCAAACTTCCAATTACTTATGTTACAGAGAAAAATCTGAGTTGTTTCAACAAACGAATTTACACTTACGGCCTGAAAGATACTGTAAAATCTGCTCTAGCGACTCCACGAGGGAGGATTTGGTCTGGAATGTTATTTGGGCCTCTGCGAACAGATCAAAGATGTAGCTGCAATGTACAAAGACAAAGCACACAGGGGTAAGCACTGTAAATAATCACAGACACAACTACTGTTACTCTTTTATAACAACAATTTCACCATCTAGTAGCAAAACATGTAAATTTTTTGTTCTCCTGGAGACAAGAACAAGAACAAGGCTTTGGTTATAAAGACAGCAGACAGTATTGACATGATGGAAAGCATACTGACCAGATCCTTCACATTTTCTCTACAACATACAACACGTATTAATTCAGAAACAGATTTGTGTGCAGTTTCCATGATTTTTTTACAACACACAATATACATATAGTTTGAGGTACCTCAAACCAAATCCCTGCAGCACTAGTACCTCTGTTTAAATTGTGACATCAGAACTGAAAGTAGTATAGCGAGAAGCTTCTTCCAGGTTAAACACCTGACAGGCATACACACAGCGTAGGACTTCCCACGCTTGAAACACATTAAAATGGAGTTCCACCAGAAATAATGATTATTACAGAAACGGGATTTAAGGAAACCCAAAAACTTCAATAAATACTATTTCCAGAAACCAATCCTAACAGCCGACCCAGCTTCCCCTGGGTGTAGAATTTGCTGTACTTTTAACACGTAAACACACTAATGAGAAAAAACCTACCTTCCATCTTTGGTGACTCCACTATCATTTGGTGGCAGCTCCACTGCATCAATAGCACTTTCTAGCTGAAGGAGAATTTCTTTAAGAGAACCAAGAGGGAAAAACATTAGGGTTCATAGAAACTCACTTCTGGGAGTCATCTAAACCCCTTTTTCAAATATACTTTATTTCAAAGGCTGTCACCAAAGATAGCAACCTATCTGTTTTCTTGATCCTCTAAACAAATCAAAATTATCAAAAACAATCTCCTAGATATCATCTCTAAATATTCATATTAAACTTCAAGAACTTCTATGAACTCAATTCTTAGATGAAGCCTTTGATGCTCTTAGAAAATATAGTTGTCAGGAAAATGTTAAACTCCTCTCTATAGACAGGGAAAGATGTTCTTGGAAATGCATGTAAAAACGAGACATCTCAAGCTCTTGCTATTAGCTTCATGTGGCATCACATTCTTACAGCAGAATGATGCAACTAATACATTTCCAGCATACTGACAAGATTAGAAATCAAGTGAACTTCCAGCAAAGAAGGATGCGTTCATCTGCCAAATCTTTCATCTTCTTGGGAAAAAACTGTAACTAAACATTCCACTAAATCACCTGAAAAAGAGAGAACTTAGACTTCCACAAATTTCTCAGTTACTAGCAACTTCTACAGAAATGCTACATGAACCTGATTTACAGTTGTTAACGTTTCAAAACCATTTCAACAACAATTTTCCACAAGACAAAAAAATAGCCTTACTCTTTATCTTTGCTATATCTTCCAGTTCCATGTTCAGTCCTGTTAAGAAAGGAAAGATTTCAGAGAGGATGTTTCACGTCTGTTTCATTCCTAGATTCTTTATGCCTTATCAGAAATCATGGATATGAGGGCCAGAACTGTGTATATGGAAACATCTTCTGTATTCCACTCCCTGCTTTCCTTCATGACCCCTCACGTCACATTGGTTTGGTCAAATCTTTTCATGTTTGCCTGGCAGTAATTAATAATTAACAACAATTTATCTACTAGTCTGAGTAAATTTTCCAGAAACTGTTAGGAAAAGTTTTTTTTTCCAGTTCTTGCTAGTGGCACCCTATAATCCCAGTGAAACAGTGGTTTGTTGTTGTCAACACACCTGAGCTGGCCATCTCCATATTGAACTCAGCATTTATTTCATTCTGTTGAACTACTTTGGCTTGTTCTTCCAGTACGACATTTACAGCATCCATCGCCGAAGCCAAATCATAGGGTGTCAAGTCAAAAGAAGATGACTCCTCACACAACTTCTCCTAAAACATCAAGGAAGGGAAGCATTACTTGGACTGCTCAGAAAAAAGGGAAGGGGGACCATGGGAAAAAAAAAAAAA
>NW_010129708.1:1101-2990 GCF_000699245.1 Pterocles gutturalis | reverse complement strand
GAGCCACAGGCTGGACATTTCCTCACTTGGCTTCGGGCCGGATCCGGAGCTGCCCGGTCCCCAGCGGGACCCGCGGTAAATGAGCTCAGCCTCACACTCGCATCTCAGTGATTATTTTTCATTTTCAAGCCTTTGTGAGCGATTACATGCAGACGTGCGCAGCATCCCCGGCCCTCCATCGCTTCTCCCAGCACGACGTGCACAAACGGAGCTCCACAAGCCCCAACCCAGGAGTGGGGTGACTCTGCGCATCCAGGAGGAGCCGCCGGCAGCAGCTGCTGTTGGTGGCTCCGTTGCTCCAGGGTTTTATTCCCCATCCACAGAAACACCCTCAGGGGAGATAAGATGCGCTGTGCCCATGTGCAGACCCAGCAGCAGGTCCATGCGGGTGCTGCATCATATTTGCACATTTAAGAGGTGCCGTTACCCCTTCATCCCTCCAGATTGTGTTGCGCCAGGGGGAAAGCATCTCCTGCCCGCCTCTCGCCCCGTTTCGCGGTGGTTTTGCGGGGCTGGGGGATGCTGGCAGCACATCACAGACACCCCGCTCCTTCCCGCTGCGGCACCGCGGGGACCAGCCACCTCTGCCTCCATGCCCACGGCCACTATGCTGTGACCCAAGGAGCAGCTCAGGGCTTTCTGCCCCCTCTCCAGATTCCCACCCCACTGCCCTCCGGATGCATTAATCAGAATAACGCTGATTAGCAACCCCTTGGGGCTTTTGGCCATGTCCCCGCAGCAGCCCGGTGCCAGGGGAACCGCAGGAGAAACCCATTGGGGTGGCCCAAGAGTGAGAGCTCGGCTGGCGAGGATGCTTGAGGGCTGGATCCTGAACCACTCCACTGCCATACTCCAAGACCGGGGGAGGATCAAACCAGAGCTCCCAGTGCCTCCAGCGCCCAGGGTCACTGGGATGCGCAGGCAGTGCCTGGCTGCTGGCTCTCCCCTGTGCTCACCGGTACATAACAAACCCAGGGTCCATGCACAGGGATGGTTAAAAAACATTTACAATTGATTTTTTACTCAACCCGTAAATTATTCTGTGTTTTCTCCTTGGTCAGAGCGTGTGTGTGCTGTGAACGCCAGCCAGCCGTGGGAGAGGGGAAACCTTCCCGCACACAGAAAGGCTGGATTTGTGCCGGCATCGTGTAAAGAGCAGATTTACAGCCCTGACACCAGCCCCATGCTGGGGGGACCCTGCCGCCATCCCTCACCGAGTTCTGTTTTGCAGGAAATACCCTCAAAATGGAAATTTCTTTATTGGGGGGGGATTTATCCACCCCCCAGCCAAGACTCGCTGTGTTTCACCCGACGTTCGGTGGCATGGGATGTGCTGGAGATATATAGAGGAGGTCAGACGTGCAGGGACAGCAATATCTTTTATCAGCCCCACCATAAAAGCTGCAAGAGCTGGTGGGAGCTGATGGGTCCTTCTCCTGGGGTCAAATCCTGCCCTGGCAGGGAAATGGTCCCCAGCTGCACGGTTGCATGGCGGGGCTTTGCAAAGCTGGTGATGCTGGGATCTCCTGCAATGGGAAGCGTTTGCAGAGCAGCTGCTCAGTGCAGCCCCTGCGGGGTTGGGGGTTTGGGGGGTCCCACACCCCTCCCTGGCGCTGGGGATGCTCCCATGGGCTTTGCCCGGCCAGGAGAGCCGGGATGCTGCAGCCTCCCTCCCCGCTCCATCACCCCAACTGTTTGGCAAAAGTGACTTTATTTATATTTTTTTTTTCCCAGCGAAACCTAAAAATAGATTGATGGGAAGTGGCTGGGGGCTGGGCTGCCGTTAGCATGCAAAGTGGGGCTGGTTGTGTTCAGCGCAGCTGGTTTCTGCTCCTCGGGTCGGAGGGTGGCAAGCTGGCAGGGGCTGGCAGCGGGGGGGAGGCGGGGCG
>NW_010129708.1:0-1080 GCF_000699245.1 Pterocles gutturalis | reverse complement strand
TGGGGACAGTCCCCAAAGCAGCCCTGGGTCCTTCGCACCCCTCTCGCTCCCCTTGCCCTTGGGGTCCATGAGCCTGACCCCCTCCCGAGGGACAAGGAACCTTTAGCTCTCTGTCACAGCTGGGCACAGATCTTGGGGTCACCCGGAGACTTTAGGAACAAGAGCTGGTTCATCCTGACACCCCCGGTGTGGGTGGGCGAGAGAAACCTGCGTGGGGCTGCTGGCGAGGCAGGAGCCCCTGGGACATCCTCGGGTCCCCTGGGAGGATGGATGGCACAGGCAGAGGGGCCGGATCCCTGCACCCCGAGGGGTTGGACCTGTGCCCCTGTCCCTGTGGGATGCCTCCAGGCTGGTGAAGAGGAAGACCCTCAGGCTGGTGAAGGGATGAGCATAAAATCCTGCTTGTGCTCATCGAGACGATTTGTCTTGGAGATCGTTAGTGTGTGGGAAGAGGAAGGGAGCAGTGGGAAATCAAGTCTTGCATGTTGCAGCCCTGGAAGTGAGGGCTGGGGATGGGTAAAGGCGACCAGCACCAGGGGCCTCATCCAGCTCCGCGTCCTGCTGGGACCTTTCTGGCCCCTTTTGCCCCTTTTTCCCCCAAGTTGAGTGATGCTAAACAACGGGTGTCGGCTTCACTGCCCAGCAGAGATGCTCACCTCCCGGGGATGTTCTGATCGGTTGTCAGTAGCTACTTCTTTCCTAATAATAATTGACAAAGATTTGAAATGCCGTGATAGTGCAGCTTCAGCATCCTCCTGATCATCCCCTTCATCCTGATCATCCCCATCCTCATCCTCCCCATTCCCATCATCCACATCGTCTTCATCATCCCCACCATCCCCATCGTCTTCATCATCCCCACCATCCCCATCGTCTTCATCATCCCCACCATCCCCATCACTCTCATACTGATCATCCCCTTCATCCTGATCATCCTCATCATCCTCATTCCCATCATCCTCATCCACATCATCCACATCTTCTTGATCATCGCCATCATCCCACCATCCCATCACGCCCATCATCCTCATCACGCCCATTATCCCCACTGTACCCACCATCCCCACCATCCCGTCCCAC
>NW_010129707.1:598-856 GCF_000699245.1 Pterocles gutturalis | reverse complement strand
TCTTGCCCACGGAATCCGGGCTGGTAATTAACTGCAAAGAGAGGGGAAAATGCAGCTTCCCCAACTCCTGCCTGAGATGCTCTCAGTGCTGTGTGCATGCACAAGGCAGTTTCAGAACCAGAGAGCTGGTGCTGATGCTGCTTTTGCTCGCTTGCAATCACCTCGTTCAAAAGCATCGCCTCGGCTGGGTTTTCCCCCGGATTCTGCTTTTTTTACCCTTTTCGGGGGCACTAGCTTTTAGAGAAAGAGTGATCGGAG
>NW_010129707.1:0-205 GCF_000699245.1 Pterocles gutturalis | reverse complement strand
TTTTATTCTATTTTTATTTTTCCATTAATGAAATAAACACCACCATACAGTTATCCGAATAAACGTGGGATCTGCTCCGTTAGGCAAAAGTCGATTAAAAAGTTAGGCTAGGAGACGACGGGGAATATTGGAACGTCTGGGGGACCAGGCGGAGCAGGAAAGGGGGGAAAGGGTGTTTATTTCTCTCACTACATATATATCTAGA
>NW_010129706.1:0-42147 GCF_000699245.1 Pterocles gutturalis | reverse complement strand
CCCCCAGCCAAGGGCAAAGCCATCACACTGGAGTTGGCACATGGCAATGCCAAGCTGCTCTTTGCAGATGTTAGCTAGAGCAAAGGGAACACAGAAATTCATGGAGAAAGGCAAAAATCACTTCACTTGCTTACTGAGGCATCTGCAATTGAAAAAGGACATGTGCTGCATGCATGTATGATGCCCCTTGGACTAGTTTCTTCATTTTCAACTTTAATTTCAGGGTTAAAAACTTTCAGTTAAAGAAAAATAAACAAAGTGACTGGTATTGCTCTCATAGATGTGACTAAAGGGGTTTCACCAGTAAAGGAAATAGAGCTGAGAGATTATCTTAAACTTCTTCCCTATTAAAAAAATTCATTTTATATATTGCCACAATGCAGCAACATTATCTGAACTTCCTTACAACCTCTATAAACATGCACTCAAAATAAATGTTGTGAATCAATATTTGAAAAACATACTTCTTCTGTGACACGGAGGGAAATTTTTTGAGTAGTAGTAGTAGAACTTGATTTGAAAAAAAAGCATTGCATTATTGGATGAAATAGAACTTAGTTGGAAAATACGCCTAGTATGTAAACCAGCTGTAACTGTAATGTAATTTTTTCTGTCTCCCAGTGAGCTTTGTTGCATAGAACTGAGGTTTGGATCCAGCAGTTGCTCTGGGGCAAAACCTTCATTGAAATAGTTTGAGAAAGTCTGTGAAATAAGGTGGATAATAAGGATTATCTGTTCTCCTTGGAATATTGAAGTGGATTGTAAAATTTTCTGTTAAGGAATATCAACTTAGTCCCATTCTTTGGAAGGTGCAATGTGTTTTCAGAGTGTGACAGGAAAAAAAAGATTAATAAAGAGGCAAAGTGCCTGTTTTATGCACCTCCTAGAAGGAGTGACAAAAGTTGGTGGTGTCATTCAGCAAGAACAACATTGTTTCGTTACTGCTGAGGTTGTCTGGAGGAGGTCTCTGTTGGAGACCACAAAAGAAGTTATAGGAGAAGAAGTTTCCCCAAAATTAATCAAGAAAAGAGGATTATGTATTGAGCAATTTTATTGCTTTATCTTTTAAAGCTCTTAAATTTGGATTCTGATTTGATTCCTGTTACTATAATGAGAGAGTATGGGTATATCTGCTGCATTAGCTGGGGAAAACTATTCTAGGGAAGTGGTATGTACAACAGAAAATTTAAGACTCAGGACTGGGGGAAGGACTGTCGGGCTCCAGGCCTTTCCCATGGCTTTTGCTCTCCATCTCATGACTTGTCGCTGCCTGGCTTCCACCCCCTTTCAAATCTGTTGCACCACACTCCAGGCAGATTTGCTGCATGGGGGGGCCGGGGCGGGCTGGGGCGGGTGGGCAGGCAAGGGGTGTTATGAATTTTAGCATCATTGCCTCAAGGTCTGTAGTCCAATTTATTGTGACATAAATAGATATCAACATATTAATGTGGATGAGAAAGTACTTCAGTGCATTCAGTTTGGGAATAAGGGGCACACCTCCACCTCTTCCCCCAGCCATAGAGGTGTCTGCAGGAGGGCTGTGCTTCTGCGCAGGCACCCATGTTCCGGAATGCTGAGGGGTTTTGCATGCCCTCTCCTGACACGCCACAGGCAACTAGTTGCCAGAAAGTATCATAGAATCATAGAATCACAGAATCATTAAGGTTGGAAAAGACCTCAAGGATCATCAAGTCCAACCCAACACCACCTAACTCACTAAACCATGTCCCTAAGCACCACATCTACACGTTTCTTGAACACCTCCAGGGATGGTGACTCCACCACCTCACTGGACAGCCTGTTCCAATGCCTGATCACTCTTTCAGTTAAGAAATTTTTTCTAATATCCAGCCTAAACCTCCCCTGGTGCAACTTGAGGCCATTTCCTCTTGTCCTATCACTTGTTACTTTAGAGAAGAGGCCAGCACCCACCTCACTACACCCTCCTTTCAGGTAGTTGTAGAGAGTGATGAGGTCTCCTCTCAGCCTCATCTTCTCTAGACTAAATAACCCCAGCTCCCTCAGCTGCTCCTCATAAGACCTGTGCTCCAGACCCTTCACCAGCTTCGTTGCCCTTCTCTGGACTCGCTCCAGCACCTCAATGTCCTTCTTGTGGTGAGGGGCCCAAAACTGAACACAGGATTCAAGGTGGGGCCTCACCAGTGCCGAGTACAGGGGCACAATCACTTCCCTAGTCCTGCTGGCCACACTGTTGCTGATGCAGGCCAGGATGCCGTTGGCCTTAGAGTAAGAGCCGCTGCTTCTAAAATACCTTTGCAATGTCCCACCCTGAAGGCTTGAAATGGCAAAGAAAACCCTCAGCGCGTGAAAACCATCCACAAACAGAGATGCACGGGTGCACATGGGGGATGAGCAGGCTTGGCCAAACCCTGTGCCTACAGCAAGCTTGGCTTATTTTGAAACAAGAGCTGGGTCAGAGAGGGGACCCCGCGCCTCCCGCTCCACTCCCCCTTCTCTTCCTGTGAGTTCTTTTACCCCCCAGGGGAATTTTAGTTTTTACTTCCCCTGGCAACAGCTCCTCAATGGTTTTCGTTTGCCAACAGCAGCAGGCAGCAAATGCTTTGCACACCTTGAAACAATTTCTTTCCCAGGCCACGCTGTGGAATGAATCTGAGATGCTGAGGTGCTGTCGGTGCAGAGGAGCTTGGTTTCTGCATGCTGCAGGGGCACAGATCTGCCTAAATCCCATTGACCTCAGCAGGAGATGGTTAAATGTGTGTTTCGGATTTGGGGTAAAGCAGTGAAAAGCACTGGAGAGAATGGAATCCTAAGGGCTGGGGATTTGGTGGCGAATTCTGAACTCCTGTGTTTTTCTAATTAAAAAAATTAATCACTCAAAACAGTGAGGTAAAAGTTTGGGGTTTTTTAAAATTATGCTCATTTTGGACACATCCAGGCTTAGGAAGGATAACTTGTGCCCCAGGAATGCTGGGTGTCAAGAGGATTGACTAGGTCCCCAGAGTCAGTCTGAGGAGCCCAGATGGCTGCTCTGGATTACCCCCCCCCTCACTCAAAGGACAATTTAGCTGTTGACTGCAATCTGGACCAACCATGAGACCCAAATTTTCCTGTGCAGTGAAGTTTGCATTTGGACCTGGACATATATGAAGGATGGAAACTAAAAAATAAGTTGAAGTAAATCATGGTTTTTTGGCCATGTTATTACACAGGGCTTCAGCATGTGGTCACTGTTGATAAGAGAGGAGGAAGAGGCTACCAGCATGATGGAAAAAGACCCTACAAATAATAGGACAACCTACAGGACAAAAGGCCTTGAATTGAAACATCAAGATTCAAATCCAGAATACTTGAATATAAGCTGTGCAGAATGAGATAGGGCTGTCCTCCTTTTGAACAGCCACCTAAATGTCTTACATACAATATTTAAAGGCTAAGAAGTGCTGTCAAGATGCTTGTCTCAAAGTCCCTGTGGAATGAAACACTGCGTTTGTGCAACGCCACAGCCTTGCCTTGCAGATGTATTGCAACGGTGTTGTTGCTGTGCTATTACAGAGCTGCCTTTTCTGTGTCCCCATCACTACTGATCTCCTAACCTGCCTGCCTGCCTCCTTGGCATTCCCCCCTGGAAGATGACAGTAGCTTCATACTGGCACTTACCTGGAAAAGCTCATTCTAATTTTCAGCTTATCTGCCAGAGGAGTGTGATCAGACACGCTATTTGAAAGGTGTATCAGGGTTTCTAAGCTTCATGAAACAAGGCAGAGGTTAATCCAGGCAACCATCAGGCTGTAGCTGAAAATTGGCCTGCCTTCAGAGGATGAAAAAGCAGTGGGAGGGTCTCTTCAGGCAAACACAGCTAGCTAGTGACTTGCTAAAATACCTTGATCTTCAAGACACAGAAAGGAGGAGTTCTCTGAACCTGGAGAAGGTTGCTAAACTGGAGGTTGACAGCGAAAACGTGGTGCCCCCCCACATAGAGGGGATGGGGACTGTGTTGTGTGGAAGCGTTCCAGTTGGAGGAGAGCTTTGCTACAAGGGGATGCTCTTGGGTCAGGTGAAGACAGCGGGATTCTTGCAAACCAGATAGGTAAGTCGGCTCCTCAGAGCTGGATTTCAAATGAAACCTGGACCAGTTCATTATTACGGGGTGGAACCAGGAATTTCCATCGCTTTGATCAAAATCGTACAAAAGTAATGGTTGTGGAGATGGCTTGCTTTGAAGTTTTGAATTTGAATTCTTAGATAATCCAAAATGCAAACTAGAATAGGCTTAAATTTCATTCAACAAAAACATTTTGTGAAAAAATAAATAAAATAGCAAATTATTAAATCTCGTGGAAAGAAAGGTGTTTCAAAGTTGATGGAAAATGTGCATCGTTTCAATTCATCTTCCTGATGAAAAGATTATAAGAATCTTCAAATGAAAAATGATAATGTTTTCACTGAAAAGGGTATTGGCTTTTTCACACTATGCTTCCTCTGATTTTTTTTTTAATTACTTTAACTTCAGCAGAAGGAATACAATACAGACTCTCCTGTGTACCTGATAACACACCGGTGTGAGAAGCGAGGTTAATACTTTTCTCCCTCTTTTCCAACTTACAAAAATCTTGACAAAGATAAATAATCTCCCATTTGTTCCCTGAACCTTCCTTTGGGAAAATCTGTCAACCTTCCAAACATGTTTTTCCTCTGTAAAAATTCTTCTGAGGAAAAGTTCCAACCTGATATTCATGTCTAGTGCAAATGAAAAATAAAATCACTTTGTACAAACACTAGTGATCAGAGTCTGCTGACCTTAGCCTCACTTTGTTCCTTCTATGGAAACTGATTACTGAAACTGTGGTTATTGAGGGGGCAGGAGAAATATTTTAATAGAACTCCAGATGTGGTTTGTGTCTGTCTACACGTGTGTGTCCATACAAACGTATGTATATACGTACTATATACTATATATATGTGTAAGTTTGTGTATATATAAAGTACATGGGTTTGTGTTTTCCAGATTACTGAGAACTCTTGTATCAAGATACCAACATTTGATTGCATCCTGTGGGAAGAATAGTTTGTACACAGATGAAGAACACAATCACTATTTAAATTGTAAAAATTTCTGTTTTGCACCACTTTCATCTTGATGGACATTAATGTAACTTTCTTTTGTCAAGCTGAAGATAAGCTGTTTGTCTTGCAGTCTCATTCCAGAATAGAGAAATTACAGTAAGTGCCTCACCCTTAAAAGGAACAGTATGCAATGAAATAGAATATGCCTGAACTTATATTTAATTTTGCTGACAAATGTCTTTTGAGTGACTGGCTGTTCCTCAGCTTCTTTTCCAGTCCTCTATTTTTATGGGTTTTTTAAAATACTGATCTTTCCACAGCTGGTGACACAATGTCATCTCAAGATTGGAATTGGTCAGAACATGTTTGATGAAATATATTTTAACTGAAATATGCTGATTCTGGATGACAAAACATTTTGCAGATGGACTGGTGTTGATGAATGGGGAGTTTTCTGTATCCCAGGATGAGGTCTCTGGTTATGTCTGATCTGAAAGCCTGATTGAAAACTTGATCTGTCTAACTCAGAAATAGATGTTTCAACACAATTCCACACCCTTCCATTTGAAAAGTTTTTGTTTTCATTTCAAGACCATACAAAAAAATTGGAAAATCTGCCCAGTTTTGGAATGGAGTTATTCCATGGTCACCCAGCCAGCTCTGATAAAGACCTCCTCTCCCACAAATGACTGTGCCAGATTTCCAGAAAAAGGGTGCAGGGCTACAGCCGTACTTTTGGTCCTCAGAAGTCACCTGTCACTTTCACTGTAGCTTGAGCTTCAATACACTTTTCCTTTTCCACTGTGTCTACGAGCTGTTGGAGCAGACCACAAGCACGCACACAGCTGGAGCTGTGACTCAGCTTGTTGGCTCTGGGATGCTGCTGCAGCCGTCTGCACTGGTTTCAGCAGTGTGACCACTGAGGCTGGGTTTTAACGAAAAAAACCCAACCAACCAATCAACCAACAAACAAACAAAAAAAAAGCAAAAAAGTTTATAAATGTTTGACTTAAAATTCCTTCACAAGGGTTACTTAATTGAAACCCATACAGGGTTGAACAGGGTTAGGCTGTGCCAAACAAAGCCTCTGTGCCTGTTTCGTTTGAAAGCTATGGAGGGAAGATCGGTTGTTAACTCTGCGGTTTCTAGAAATGTCTCTGATGTGGAGTTAAACGTCTTTTGTTTTGAACTCCATTTTTAAAATGAGTGTAGTGTTAGTTGTACAGCCTGAATTTTAATGACCTGTTTCTTGGTTTAAAGAGATGGAGTAACATTTTCAACCTTTGAGGCCATGGTTGGAGATTAGGTAGATAAACTAAAAGCCTGACCAACTCCCCTAACTAGACTTTGGTTCCCGCAGTATATGCTGAACTAGTTGTCATGTTTCCACTCACTGAACTCTTACACCATTTCTCAACACACCTTGAACTTAGAGTAAAACCAGCAATATCTTATCTGAAACATTTTTTTCCTTGGATTCCCTGAAAGTCTGGAGAAAAATACTTTTTTTTTTTTTTTTTTTCTCAAAATTAAGACAATCTTTGAAATTGTGAATAGTTTTGAAAATTCACTTTCCTGTTTGTCAAAGTATTAATAGCAAATACTGTATTTTTCTTTGAAAAGTGCAAAGAAAAGCAGTAGGCACTTGTATCAAACATTTCTTCCATGGAGAACCTTATATTGCCATTCTCAGACATACGTTAAGTAGTGAATTCTCCAAGAGCTTATAACCAGTCAGCCACATCAGGAATCAAATGTCTAAATATGCATTGAGGAGGTGGCCCTTGGAGGATGAAATGTCGATGTCTGTCTGAGGAGCTGTGGGAGGTGGTTTCATGATCCCTCAGGCCACTTCTGGAAATGGGACTTGAGTGACTGAAGTGCCACAGGAAAATGGGCTGCAGACTCTTGGGAGGTTCCTTTTGCAGACCTTTGGAAGGTGCATCCTTGGGGATGGTCTGTGCAAATAGTATCACAGTGGTGGCTGTAAAACTGAGTCTGGAAGGTTGCATGTTTTTTACCTGGTTTAAACCACCTAACATGTGTGCTCTGCAGATGGTGGGCAGAAACCAGAGAGGAGCTTACAGGGGATGTCACCAAGATGGCTGCAGTCCATTAAGGGGAAAATATCCAACTCCACCTTTTCAAAGTAAGAATTTTTTTGTTGTGCCTGGCTGTTACGATGGATGCTTTCTGTACTACTAATATGCTATAGCTGCTACAAAGGTATTCCCATCCCTTATAAGTTTGTAGTTTTTACTTATTCGTGCTGTGACACTGCTATTGACTCTACAGCTGTAATTATAACTAATAATTTGATAATCCTGATTATATAGTGCAACAAACTGACCAATGATTACATGGGAAACTGTACTGTGGCAGTCACTGGGGACTGCCTAGTATCAGACAGCTTTAATTAGAGATGACTAATACCTTTTCCAGTCTCCAGGGTGCAGAGGATGTTGAGAGCTAAACGCTAGCCTTTCTATTAATTTATATGATCTTAGGGGATAGCAGTTTGCTAATTGTTCAAATAAAAGAATCTCCTTTTGCAAAAAAGACTGGTTTGTGGCACATGGAGGAGCACCATTGCAGCTGCTGTTAGCTTTAGCTGAAATCAGAGGCATCCTGGACTGCTAAAATCTATCAGTTCTGTAAAGGAGGAAAGGAAGTGCCTGCAGAAGTTCCTGTCTCCTCTACAGTCACTAAGTTGAAGTCTCTTCTTCCTGTAGTCAGAAGATATATTAAAATCCAAAATATGCTTGTAGTAATTAGAGTCAGTTACCCAAAGAAGAGCTGTGTACGTGAACTGGAGAGGAAAACTGCCCCTCCCCACCCCAGTTTCCTTGAGAATTATGTTTCTATTTTGATGAAATGTGTGGCATGTGCTACTGGTTTTTTCCAATATACTAGTGGGATGCAACATGAGAACCCCTTGGGATCAGTGGGCTATTTGTAAGGAATCTGTAAACTACAAATTAGGAAAAGACAGTGCATATATTCTGTGCACAACCTACACATGTGGGAATTTTGGAATATGTTTTCTTTTGCTTTAGAAAATTTGCAGTTGTCCACAAGTGGAAATCACATTTTGCAATAAACACCATAGCAAAGAGAAGCATACACCTGCCTGTTGTGTGGAGGGCTGCCTCTCAAGGTATTGCTGTGCTTTGTTCAACAGCACCTCTAATACAGGCTCCACCATCATCCTTTTCTTCCTTTTGAATCACTTTCCCATATACAGCTCTACTGCAAAACCAGCCCCTCTGTAGTGGCTTCAGGGCAGTGGAAGAAATGCCTTCAATTACATACACAAACATAACCATGAAAAGTGAAAATGGGTTCAGCTAGGTACCGTCTCACATACTTTTCTTATCTTGCTTGTTTTCTAAGCTTTGGGACAGCCTTGATTAAACATAAGTTAGCAAAACACATGGACCTGTAGGCAGCAGTATAACATAAGTGTTAATACAATAACTTTGACTGCAGACCTTAGCTGAACCCTGGAGCCGTAGTTATTCTACAGTACAAAAATAGTCATTCAGGGGTGATCCTTTGCTTGGATAAAATGCTTCCATTCAAAACTAGTGATAGCGTTTAAATTAATTAAGTTATAACTGAAGTTTTTCCATGATGCTATCTTAGAATAATAACCTAGCACGGGTACCCACAGCCTAATCAAAATCAGGCTTTGTGGTTTTAGGTGATCTACAAACATTCCTGTAGACCTGAGGTAAAAAAAGTGGAGCATTTCTAAAGGGAATTAAGAACTTCAAACTCAACTTCTAAAGTAATTTTGCTACTTAGGACCAGCTTTTTCAAAGTGTTTATGCATTGCTTCTTAAAACAGTAGCAAAGGGTAAATGATAAAAGGAGAGCTGCAAATTACAGGTACGGATTTCGGTAAGCCTGAGGTACCCAGGTGCACATCTGCAGCTTTTTGCACACACGTGACTTTTAAAAACCTGAGCTTAGATACCTCCCTCACTTTTACAAACGAGAACTAATACCACAAAGCCTAAGCATGAACAGAGAAATGTGATCTGGATACTTCTAGAAAAGAATTTTCAAAGGTGTATTGTTACCTCAGGTTGTAAATAAGCTGCCTGGGAGAGCTTCTTCTGTGAGGTTAGTTACAGAAGTAACTTGAAATATCCTAACAGGCATCTGTCTGTCTGCTTAGCTGGCACATTGTTTAGAAAACCAGTGTGCTAAGCATTCTACACGTGGTAGTTAGGCTCCCAAGTCAGTTCTGAAAATATTCTCTTTAGAGTTGCTGTGAAGCACCTGGGAAAGGAACGCACAAAGGAATAGAGCTGTTAAAGCAAATACTTATAACAAAACAGGACTTTTCATGTTAAAAGAAATAGTACATCTTTTGTAGTGTGCCTTCAAAATGTTAGAAGCTTTTCTACCTGAAGCAGTCCTGTGAAGTGAACAGAAGGCAGAAGGAAATCTCCTTAAAGGCTCAGGCTCACTTTGAGCTTCCACTCATAGAAATATTTTTTGACTGGAGTCTTGTATAAATTAATTTAGTGTCACTTGTGCTGAAAGGACATGTTGGCTCTTGATCTTATTGCTCACAAACACTTTTCTTTGTATACCAGAGAGATAAGAAAGCATCCACCAAACCACAGCATTTGTAAGAAAGAAACAGAGAGGTCTCTCTCCTTCCTGCCTCTACTTTTCAGTTTCTGAAAGCACTGTCTTGCTTCTCCCCTCAGCTTCCCAGCACTGTCCTACAGTTCAGACCATCCCTGGCACCACTTTGCAACAGAGATATACTGGGCTGAGACGAGATTTGATTAAGCTGGTGGAATAAGGAAGAGGGTTTGAGCATGGTTAACAGTGCACGATATACTTGAGGGATTTTTTACTGTGTCTGAACCAAGCCTATGTTAATCTTGAAGCTGATTTGAGATCAAAGGCACAGAGACCGTTTGAAATCTTATCTGAATCAGACTGACAGATCATTTAAGGCAAACATTAAGAAAGATCGCTTCAATTACTCCAAACATTTAATCTTGGTAACTGAGACTGGGCTACTCAAATCAGGGGCTGATCTACCACTATTAGATTAGAGTAGTAAATGGGGTAACTTAACCTGCATATATTTCTTAATGCTGTGGCTAGGCATCTGGAGAGGTAGCTCCTCCATATCTGGACCAGCTAGAACCCAGGCTCACAGGTCCAGGGTTACTGTCTCCAGCATCTAAAGGGCTCAGAGTCAGGGTTTGAGTTGACCCATCATCAGTTCGGGCACAAAAATTTTCCCACTTTTCCAGGGGCATTGCCTTTGCAAATAGAAGCATTTTAAAAGAGAATATGGACCCAGCTCTGAGACTGGCTTTGCGTGGCTCTGTGGAGGTAGCTCAGCCCTTTCTGCAGAGCCTGCTTCTGCAGGAGCCCTGAGTAAGCTGGTGGGTTTGTAACATACCCAAATGGAGGCTTAGAGTAAGGCCACCAGATTCATGTTCACTCACAACCTTGAGCAGGGTCTAAATGCAGATAAAAGGCTGAGGCCCCAAGCCACCAAGTCACCTCACTTGTAAAAGAGGCCAGAGGAATCAATAACATATGTAATTTACATCATAGAAGTAATAGTGGAATTTTATAGTGGCTTTCAATTATAGCCTTGAAATTGATTTCTTTACCTTCTGAGTATTAAATATGCATAACACTTGCTGCAGTACAGGACTGGAGCAAGCCAAGCGATGTGCGTTAGGTCCCAGCACAGCAAAGAAGTCTCAGTGTAATGTTGCCACCCATTTATTTTGGGTGCCTATGGCACATGGTATGCTCCCATAGCTCAAATAGGCTTTCCCCTCTTCCCACATATATTTCACAAGTTCACAAGCCTTCGCTGTTAGTAATAACAGCAAATTCTTGTTTAAAAGAAAAAGGCAGATTCTTTTGTAAATATAAGCAACATCTGGTTGTGATTGGGGAGGAGATTGGTATTGGAAGTAATTCTGAGAGGTTTATAACGCTTCTACTAAAACTGTCTACAAAACCCCCTCCCTCTTCTGCCCTAAGGCCTAAAAAAATAAAAATCTTTCTTTTTCCCTTTGATATCATGACACTTTCTCTAAGGAAAGCTCTGGTAGGGAACAGTGCTTAAGATCCAAGAGAAAAGTTCTTATCTGTTGCCTCAGGCTACAGCTTTTACCTGCTTAACACCTGTAGTTTGATTGATAACACTTTACAAGATATGATAAAGACACTTAATACCATTAGCAGTATTCGCACACTAGTAATCTTTGTTCAGAGTTATAGGTTCAGTCATTACCGGTAGCAGTTCCTATTTTCTGCTGCAAGCTAATTTATCAGGGTGTGAAAACTTCACTTTGGACATGCAGTCCCAGCACGAATATGACCAAGCACATTCTTGTTTCATGATTAGATCCGCACAAAAAACAAGAGGCAGTACCTCCACTTTATATTATGAAGTAGCTGTGGACAAACGTGTTGCTGTGACAATTTGAGATAGTAGTTGAGAGATATGGCACACAAGCTCAGCATGAAAAAAAAAGACTTTTCTCTTAATTCTTTCTGTGAGGCTCTTCTCAGATGTGAAGTACAGCCTGGTGAGCTTCTCCACAGTTTTGCACACCGACCTTTGGAGACCTTTGGGGTATGACAAACACTCTGCCAATAGCACAACTCCATACTCTGTTCTGCAGTTTTCTTGGTTCATACCCCTGTACTTTTGGTGCTGAAGGAATGCCATTGGCACACAGAGCCTGTTTTTTCCCCGATCTAGCTTCTTGTGTGGTTACTTGTTTTTTGTTGTTTTTTTTTTTTTCTGGGTTTGTTTTGTTTTTTGTTTTTTCCCCACAAAGTGAGCACATACTGCTCTTTGGTGGTGTAAAGGAGTTTTCCCAGGTGCCAGGTAAAACATCAGAGAATCAAACTAATTTAGGAGAGAAAGAAAGAAAGGAAGAAAGGAAGAAAGGAAGAAAGGAAGAAAGAAAGAAGAAAGAAAGACCAGGATCATCTTAGTGTCCCCTGGGGCTGTACAAGTGTACCAGTGGGAAAAGGAAATTTTACCTCAGTGGGTCTGGGAGAGAGGAAAAGGCCAAACCTGTAGGACATCCAGAAGCTGGAGGCTATCACTGTGTTTAAGGACAGTCCTGCTAGATGAGACTTAATAGCATTTTACACCTACCATTCTACAGAGCAAGGCAGGGAAGGATCAGGTCCAGGTCCTCTGCACTTGCCAGGCTTGTCTCTACTTTGATGTCTTTCCAAGGCAGCACTGCTATCTGTGCATCCGTAGTGTCAAATCCCACCCTCAGAAAAGCCCTTGCAACCACAATGTCTGTAGAAGGCCTTCTGTCTCTGGTCAGCTCCCGGAGTAAAGTTTTTAATGAAACAAGTGTTCCTGCTCATTCCAGGTGAAGCAATAGGTGCTAGCTGGCTGGAGCTCTGCCTGGGGAAGCAGGCAGAGGTCTCCATCCCGTCGCTCCTTTGCATCCCATCTTCTTCAGTGGGACACAAAGAGGGACAATGTTTGTAAAGCTCTTCCTGACCACACATTCTGCAGGGAAGTGTGTTTTAAATTTTTTGTGTGCGTGTGATATTTTTAAATACTAACATCAATGATCTTTGTAAATGACAGAAAATGATGCCTTAAATACCTGTTCAAAAAGCAACTTTATTATGATCTCCTCAGCAGGACATTTGTGCTTTTTATTTCTTCACTTCCATTGCAGAGAGCTGCTAATTAAAGATGTCATGGAGTCTCACACAGGAAGGAAAGAATTTCACAAAATATCCTGTTTCCCACCCGTTGGATGGGAATAGAGTGGGGGGAGAGAGAATGAATCAAAGGATGAGTACAATAATATGAAGTTAAAACTGCAATAGTGACAATAAGGGTTTGTTCTTTTCCACAGGAGCCTGTCCCAAGAAGGGATTCCTGGTGGGACATTTCCTGTTCACATTGCTGTCTTTCTCATGAGAATCCAGTCTCAGACCCCGTGCCTCCTTGTGGACTCTGACAGACGGTGGCATCCAACTGGACCCTGACCAAGCAAAGTAAGGAAGAGTCAACGACATGAGACTGTACTGGTGGTGCTGGTGTGTGAGGCACAATCCACAGCCAATACTCATGTTACAAGAACTGCAGCGAGAATAAAAAATACTTATGTGATTGCTTGTGGATACTCCAGATAAAAATCCTACAATAGATGTCAAGAATGCAAAGACACTTCAAGCGCTTTATTCCATTTTGGTTAATGCAGGTTAAATTATACCTATGGGCTACAATCAAGAAATCTATGAAAAGATTTATTGAAAAGTGTTAAGCATATCTGATGTTTATCAAGAGTCCTTAGGAATAATCAAGAGATATTTGGTACTCTGTACAATTGCCCTTGGAATAACTGGTCTGACAGTGGTTCTGTTGGCCTGAACTCCTACTCCCGTCCACCTTGAGTGCAGAACCCTCTGTGAGAGGATTTGAGAAAACAGTATTTGCTGAGTAGATATTGTAAGGATGCTACTGTTCAGCTGTGTAGTGGCATGCTGCACCTGTGTACTGGTACTCTGTGTATCTTATAGAGAAACTGGAAGCATTGGGAACCTGAGATCCTCTGAATCCTGCCATTAGTAAATCACACACTCTGGGCCTGGAAACCTCTGCCTTTAACTTGGTTTGCTTGCCAAAACAAACCTATTCAGACAACACTCGACCTTATGGAAGATGTCCAAGATTACTTTTTTAAACTGTTAGCTATTAGATTACCTTTTTAAAATGTTAGCTAGGCTTTGATAAAAGGAAGGCAAAGAATCTCCTCCTTTAGCTATCCTCTCACTAGTCAAACCAACTTATTAACCAGGTGTCTAACTCCAAGTTTCAGAAGTTGAGTAGACACCTAGACGTGGAAGACAGCTGATTATGGAAAGGTTTGGCAAGACGTTTTCGACATGGAGGCAGATTGAGGCATAAAACAATTACAGTAAACATGTCAGGCACAAATAAAAGAAAAATTTGATAGGTCTGATATTGTTAATGTTTAAAAAAAAAAAACAAACTCCAAACTCTAAGATGGGTTTCCCAACTTAATAGGACTCAATTACCAGCTAGTTCTAGAGAAGTAAGCCCCTGAGGAAAAAAAAATTCCTTTTCCCCCAAGAAAAGTGACCACTTTTTGGAAGTATTTTTTATTCCTGATAAGTTGGCAGAAACAGCAATGCTGTCCTTTAGACTAAGGAGTCTGGTACTCTTGTCTGCTGGTGGTGATCCTTGCCTGGCTGAGTGCAGCCACTGAAGCCTGTTAGTGCCACATGAATAAATGCAAAGCCAGAGCCCTGTCCTGGCAGGGAGCATGAGGCTGTTTTTCAATAGAGAAAGCCCTAGAGACAATCTTGGAATGTTTGTTGTGAAATTAAGTGTTTTTCAATTCCTGCTTCTCTTAGACTGATACTGTATTCCCCAACATTTCATGAAAATTTTTATGTATTACTGATCTTAGTTGATCCCATTATTATATAATAAATGCAACTGGTTGAAACTTGCCAAAGGCTGGATTTTCAAAAACATCATCAGTTGCTGGGGTTTCCAGTTTTGTTCCTAATGAGACTGGCCAGAAAGCTGTGGTCTCTGCAGGAGCAAAGACTTGGCCATGCACTTTTATAGCAGCAGGTAGGCATTTGGGTTTTTTTGGGAACCTCTTGTGATGAGTTTGAAAGAAATTAGTAATGGTTAGAGAAAACAAGTTTTTCTTGGAATACAAAAATGAAAATACTCAAAGGCAATATAATAATTCTTACAATTTTCTGTGTATCTGAGGTGATTCAATGTACTCATTGCACAATGATAGCAACACAGGTAAGACTGTGAGCTGTTCAAAATACATTTAGATGTTCTCTATTATATCTTAAAGAACAGTCATAGGAAAACTAACAGGTTATTTAGAAATGGATAGAGCTAACTCACAACAAGGTTTCTTCTTCCGGAATTACTCTTCTGCCACTGTTGTTCAGGAATAGTTGCAGAACAGCCATTCTATAATAACACCTCCTGGAGATAAACCTACCAGTAGACAGATTAATACTTTCTTTAAATTTTCATATCATTGGCTAAAAACAGATGGAATATCATACATTCCCTATCATATCTGTGAGTCATCCATCAAGACCAAAGTGAGATGCGAGAGAAGATGCCTTCAGGTTGTGAGAGGTGAGAGCAAGAATTACTAAAGAGAAGTCCTAGAAAATCTGTGCTTCGTGGTCACAATGACAAAATTCACACTTATGCTCCTGTGCTCCTGTATTTGAGCATTTTCTGTTCCAAATCCTACTCAGGAAACGGGGTTTAATTTGTGGGGTTTTTTCTTTTCCTGTTGACCAATTGTTTCTTTTAATATGAAATCACTGTTTATATCATTCAGTAGTTTATCACCAAGAACACCTGTGTGGGAACTGAAGGCGATAAGGAAATTTTCAATACATCACCATTTTCTATTAGCAAGGTGTGAGCATGTATAGAAGTCACTATCTGCCTCCTATTTAAGTAAGATAAGGCAATTATAAAATGGGGTGTGTTCTACCTATGGTCAATATGTAAAATCCCACCTGAAAAGATAAACACTTGGAAACTGTAAATTAAATGTAAAAACAATGTCTCAAAAATGTTCACTCAGGGATTTTATCATGCATTTGTGTTCCAGAATTTTTTTTTAGTTTTCTTTTTTTTCTATAACCCTTGTTAATGGCCACGCCGCAGTGAGGTATTCACTTAAATCAATCGCACTTCTTGTGAATCGTGTTTAGGCAGCTTCTTGTTTTCATACTGGATTAGTGTTTGCAAGGATATATGGCTGAATAAAAATGTAGGGAGAATCCTAAATCTAGTAGAGTGGTTTTGGCCAAACAAATCCTGAGGGACTGTGCTGAGTTAACATGAGGGGTCATCTTTGTAACTTCAGTGCAAGAAGAATGGAAAAGGGACTTGCCCTTTGAAAATACTCTTGTTTGAAAACATCCTGCGCTGAGGATAATACAATTGAGGGGAAGGATGGACTTTGTGGACAGCACTGGCCTGGCAATCAGGATACCTGTCATGAATTTTCACAGCTTTTCCTTTCCCTTACAGATAAAAAGTCTCTAAATTGTGCTGAATTCAGCTTTGCCTTCATATTGTTTAGTTCCCTGATAAAATACCAATGCCACTAATTGTGATCGATCAGTCCCACTTTTTTTGGACCAGAAGCTTTTTAAACTACTCTTGCTCTGTACAAATTACTGTGATAATGTAAGATTGATCTGCTCCACTTGAACTGATGTAGCTGGGTGCCCGTAGCATATCCTTCACGCAACAGCTGAGAAACACCATATGCATAGAAACACTGTCGTCTAACCTGAGGCATTTTCTTACCTCCATATTTACTATACAAATATCAGTCTGGCTTTTGGATCTGTTGAATGCCTGAAACATCTTACCACTCTTTGAAGAGCTGGTTCTGCTTATCTTACTTTCTCAAAATTTCTCAAAATCTGCTTTTCTCCTGCATATAAGACAAGACTTCTCAATGGCATAATGCAGACCTTCTAGCATGCTAGCCCATCACTAGCTGGGCTTGGAAGACCTTGCCAGTCTTGCTTTGCATTGTTCAAGATTTATCACTGTAACTACGCCCCTTGACACAGACTAAACAGAAGTCATGTTTCCTGGACACAAGACAACCAGGAGACTTTTTTTTTTATCTTGGAGATCTTGACTCTGATTCACTGATCGAAAAAGCCCTGTCGTCCTGCTGCTTTTTAGGTTCTTCTCACAGCTCCCTTTGTTTACAGTGTGAGCCACTGTCTTCTGGTACCCAAACAGAGAAGTCTCCCTGGATGAGCTTAACTGTCTCTGCCCATGTCTGGCAGTGTCCATTTCTAGCAGCTGTTTTGGTATACGAAGGGACTTAAGTGTTGCTTCCACTGAATTGAAAAGAGTGGACTTGGCAAGCTCCTTGGCTTAATGAGATCTGCAAACTCTCTTTGAATCCAAGACTCCCGTGATGGCAACTGTTACCACTTTTCAACACAGCAGTCTTTATATGGGGTAAAATATTCAAAAGTGCTTAAGTGAAGGTCAATAAGGCCTAGCAATTAAAATAAATAAATAAATAAACCCCGGACCCATAATTAACAGATGTTTGTGGTCCTGCAATAAGTGAAACTATTTTAACAGCACTTTGGTAGAAACCAAATGCTGAAATAACTCTTCAGTTAAAAAGAAGCATAACTGTGTAGCCTGCTAGGAAGGACTCCCTCCCTGAGAATAAGCAACCCCTGGGTTCAGGGAGCATCTGCTTAGACAGACAAAACGAAATATGACCAAAAGGTGGGTGCTTGGAAGTGATTTCACCCCCATGGCTGTACCTCAGCTCCTTTGCAGCAGCTGGTTCAAGCTCTGGCACCTCACCGCATTTCCGTGTGTGTTGCTTCCACATTTGGGACAGCACAAAACAGGCAGCATGGAGGAAAGCTGCCCAGCTGGAGGGCTGCATGGAAAGTCACAGTCTGTTTGTCCCCCTTAAGCTAAGGGATGGCGAGTGGCATCCCTGGGGATGAGAGGCACCTCAGGAAGCCAAAGTACTTACCTCTTGCATCCAGGCTACTGACTGAAAAGAGGAAGAAATGCGAAATCTAGCCTTTTCATTTCCTTTGCTTTTACTATGTGTCCAAAAATGAAGTGTTTCATTTTGGCGGTCAGAAGGAGTTTTTCAATGCAAAATGACGTTTTCTCTTTTTTTTCATTTCATGTAAAAAAGGGAGGGGGGGGGGACTTCATCAGTTTTATGCAAGCTTCAAAAATATTTCCAATTCAGCAGTCATGCTGAAAATGAATGCAATTATTCATGCAGCCCTACTCACTTTGCACACAGTAGCAGTGAGATGATACACAAATACATATATTTCATTTTAAGATATTAATTTAAAACTGTGAAGTAGCAAGACTAAACGTGGGGATATATGTTTCAAATTCAGGGCCTGGATTTGTGAGCATGGACACAGGTGATAGAAACTGAGTACAAATCCCACTTAGATTTGATTTCCTCCTCCTGTTAAAGCCTGCAGATTGTGCAGTGTATCTGATTTTTACTTGCTTTAATAGTAACAATCCTGTGTGGGTTGGAATGAAAGCTTTCCACAATAAACCTTGGCTCTACTGACCTAACTAGCTTTGACCCAAGTATTAGACCACTTTCTACTGCAGGCTGTGGAGATACGATGTAAAATGAAAGAAGCATCTGTCCTCAGATTGAGCAAATTAAACCCTATTCATGACAACAAAAACTGTGGAAGGTAACCGGCCATCTCATTTATCCTTCTAAACATAAATGAAAATCACACGTAAAATATTATTAATAAAACAACTGGCAACTTCAGGTATTTTAAGGCTGAACTCTGCCAAATGTGAATAAGATAAATAATTTTAGAGAGAGAACTGGGGTAGGCTAGTCCAAAATATGTTTTTGTAATTTTTTTATAGAGATGCCAAGGCTATTTGATCAGCATGGGAGAGCAATTTGTTGACTCACAAACCTAGCTCTCTCTCTGATTACTGCTTACATAGCACTTTTGAAAGGTTGGCCAAATACCTTCAAGTCAAGTACCTTGTTATTATGAACATGAGTGCCAATAACAAAGAAAAAATATCCTACATGTCACTGAATAATGAATCATGGAGGCAAACAAATCGCTTTTCTAAGAAATGCTCTATTTACATATCGTCATGTGACGTGGCTTTGCTTATGCTCGTGGACGTGATAACACTTAAAAGAATATTTCCTTTTCAGTGCAGAATCTTAGCATCAATCATCTTAGTGCAACTGCATATTCTGGGATCTGTTTGCAATCAGGCAAATGAAGCAGCAAGGGAGATTTAGTGGTAAGACCAATTTTTAGTTTAAGTGATGAAGCTGTATAGGTAAACATAGCTGGCCTTAGTGGTCACAAACTACATCCCTCACATGAGCCTTTGGCATAATTACTCATGCAGAACAGGTATTCATCCTCTCTAAGCACCACATGAATGAGGCCACGGTAAAGTTATGCAAAGGGAATATGCATCCAATCTGATAAGATGTCCCTAATAATTGCTGGTATTTTCCATAATATTAGTTTAGGGCTAGAGCCACAAAAAAGGTTTAGGCATGTAAGCTCTGCCTAACTGCCTCTGTAGGCATTTGTGGCCAATATTTAGATCCTCAAAACTCCTGCTCAGCTACTGCCTAACCCTGGAGGCGTCTGAAGTCTGCAAGCGCCTACGTTCCTGCCAGTAAAATTCCTGAAGTGCCCAAAGGTCTGCTCCTAGGCATGCCTGGGACTGCCTCCCGTTTGTCTTTCTTCTTTTTTTTTTTTTTTTTTTCCTTCCCTTCCTGAGCTCAGTAAGTAGACACCCAGCTCATGTTTAACCCCTGATGGCATCCATGAATGAGAACTCTGACAGATGTCCTTTGAGGAGCCCCAGTTGTCCCCTGACCACAAAAACAATGTAGCACAGTTGGTGGAAATAGTGGTTTCACCTCAATCTAACCCTTCCATGGTGGCAGGAGACCCAACTTCAGGTCCTCCCTGTGTCAGAGAGAGGACGTCCCCCCTCGTTGTGGTACTCCAAGCAGAAGATGAGGATGGTTATCTAGTCTAGGGCATCACAAGGGCTCCCCAGCCAAAGTGGATGCCCTGTTGCAGGGGGCAGACCTGCCTGTCTGAGCTGGGCGAGGGGACATCCCCAGAGCTCTGACCCAGCTGGCCAGCATCCCTGTGCCTGCTGCCCCACCAGGCGTGCCCTGTGCCTGCCCCAGGGAAAACCCTGGGGTGCTGGGCTCAGTGCCAGCTTCAGCAGGGAGGGCCTGGGAGTGTGGCAGCCTGGCCTGCCTCTGGCTTGGAGATCTGGGCATTGGCAGGAGGTTTGGGCTGCGCTCCCAGGGGCAGCCAAACCAGCACGGTCCCTCATGGCTGCCAAAAAGGGGAGGCCCTGCTCCCTCACCTCACGCCCTTTGGTCACGAGCCCTGCCCTCTCTTGTGGCAGTTCTGGCATCACTGCCCTCTGCTGAGGCAACTCAACTTCCTAAAATGACAGAAAGACTTTTTTTTCCCCCCTCTTGGCAGGTATAGCTTTCTGTAGGTTTAGCAAGTTATGCCATCCCATGACGGGATCCAGCCATACGCAGTGTGAGCAGCTCCAGCAAAGGCTCTGTCCAGACATCAAAGAAACCTAACTAAGAAACCTGTGGGGTTTTTTTCTTTTTTTCTTTTTATTTTCCATGGAAGCTGTTCAGTGGCTGATCTGCAAAATCAGCCTCCGGCCATCTGGTACAGGAGCTGATGTTCATGAGAAGGGTTTAACTTAGGTACCCTGCAGCAAAGGAAGGTGCAGGCCAGCATGAGACAGATATTTTGTTTCTAGAAAACAGAAGAGGGAGCATATTTTCTTTCAGGAACACACATTACTTTTTCTAGCATCTTTTCAACTGCCTTCACGTGACTTGTATTAAAGCCGGCGTGGCAACTGTGCTTCAGAGTAAAATGAATCATGTGAACATGATGAAGGCATTTCCTCCTTCTTGCTTTTCACTCTGTCAGGTGAAGTCTTGGAGATCAACAACACAGCAAATGCCAAATGTACCAGGTAAGAGACCCAGCAGAAGGAAAGTGAGATAAAGAGTCAGAGCATCCCTAGGGCTGGGTGGCAGAAGGAAGAGCCCATGGCCCTCCAGGTGCTTCCTGGATTTCACACCCTACTGCTTAGCAGGAAGTGGCCACCTCCACCTTCTCTAGTTTAAAAAAAAAAACAAAAAAAACCAAAAAAAAAAACAAAACAGAGAATCTTACAGAAGCTTTATTGTGTCCTTCCTGTAGGACCTTCAGGTAGGAGAACTCAGTCTGGACCTTGTCTAGCCTGGTCCAGGTATAACTGGGCACCAGCATCCAGCACACCCAGATGGAGCTCAAATACCTTGCTGACTCAGATGTGGAGCTGAGATTCCCCTTTCTCAAAACACCAGGACTCTTTGGAGGCATGTCATCATGCACAGGTAGGTAGCTGCACAAGTTCAAATCTGTTACCAATCTATCTTTTATCTCAGTGAGAAAACAGGAGGAGAAATAGTGTCTGTGGCCATCCAGGCTTGGATGAATTGTGCATAAACATGTGCCTGCCTGTATAGTTTCCAGTTCTTGGATGTACTCCTCTACCATGGTTGCTCTGGTAGTAGCAGGAGGTGAATCCACATCTTTCCAACAGATAGCCTAGTATCAAGTACTTAGCAGAGGTGATGTTTAGGGAAGCAACTGGGGCAGTAAGCTGGCATGGCTCTAGTGGCTCCTTTGTTTAATGCCTGCTCAGCTATGTGACAGCTCTGATTTGGCCTCAAAAAGAAATAACTTTTCAGTCTGTGGTCCCCTCATGTAAATATTGCATGTCTTAACAGATGTGCTAGTGAACAGCAGAACAATGCAACTAGCTACTTTTCTATCCATCTCATGTATGCTTACCATAAGATTTCCTGTCAGTGGTGGATGTTGGACTGCCCCTTCTGCAAGTCTACAGCACCCGCAAAGGCAGAGCCCTAACCACCAGGGAGGGGCGGGGGGGGCTTTCTGGTGCTATAGTATTGCAAAGGGTCATTAACAAGCAGCCCATTATACCCAGTGAGAAAACAAGCAAAACACTTCACTACTCAAGTGTCTGCTCCTTCCAGCTTCTACACTATGGTGGGCTTGAAATGCATGGGATGCTTTGCTTTTTCCATATCTCACCCAATTTCAAGTATGGTATAAACCATGGTTTTTATCAATCAAAGAATTAACTTTAGGATAAACAAATAGTGTTGTCAGCTTCTGCCTCTTACAACAGTTTGAATTTGAGACATGTATTATGGAAGGTCGCTGGTGCTCCTGCTCTCTCCCCCGCTCCCTACTCTGCTGCTCAGCCTGTGAGAAAATGTGTCCTCTTGGTAGTGCCATATTAGAAAGGAGGGGTGAGTGTTTCCTGTCTAGGGGAGCTATCATCAAGTTTCAGTCCAAATAAAGCTGAAAGGGTCTGCAGATTGGGAGGCTTTTTCTGGTGAGACTTGCTCTGTACATTTGTTTTTATAGTACTATAGTTGCCAATCAAAGAAGCAAGCAAGTCGCTGCTTAATCCAATGCAGACTAAACAGCAAGGGGACTGGTTATGGGAATTTGCTTACAAAGAGATTTCCTGTTCTGTTTGGAGGTCAGTCCTAGTGAAAATAAGATAGTGAAGGGATTTACTTGGTCCCTCAACATATAAGTGTGGAAGTGATAATCCCAGTTTAGCATGTGAAGAACATGGGCAGGAACCTACAAAGTGCCTATGGAGACAGACTTTTTCTCTGTTATGTTGCGGGGGGCTGGGGGGGTGGGTATCCTTTCAAACTGATAGACAATCCATGCCTTAGTTTGTCTTGGTTGTCTTAGTTTTCAGACCATAACAAGGGTGTAGATCCTTGAAAGACAAATTATGGTAGGTTATTCTTTTGCAATCATATTGACAAGTTTCTCATAGCAATGAGCTACACTGTTAGTAAGTCTTACAGTGTTATTGGCTTTTACCTGTCCTGAATGTAAATTAGGGAGTAGTCACTCAAACAAAAATCCTATCTCTAGGTGTGGTGGGTTGACCCTGTCTGAACGCCAGCCTTCTTCAGCTGGACAGGGGAGAGAAAATAATGAAAAGCTCATGCGTTGATATAAGGACAGGGAGATCATTCACTAATTACCATAATGGGCAAGACAGACTCAATGTGGAAGCAGGGGGGAAACCCCAAACTTATTACCAATCAAATCAGAGTAGGATAATGAAAAATAATTTTTAAAAAATCTTAAAACTCATTCCCCCCACCCCTCCCTTCTTCCCAAGCTTATCTTTACTCCCAATTTCTTTACCTACTCTTCCCCAGAAGTGCAGTGCAAGGGGAAAGGGGGGTTGTTGTCAGAGTCAATTCATCACACTTTGTTTCTGCTGCTCCTTCCTCCTCCTGGGGAGGACTCCTCACACTTTTCCACTGCTCCAGTGTGGAGTCCCTCCCATGGGAGACAGTCCTTCATGAACTTCTCCAACATGAGCCCTTCCCATGGGCTGCAGTTCTTCAAAAACTGCTCCAGCACGGGCTCCTCCTCCACAGGTCCTGCCAGGAGCCTGCTCCTCCAGGGGCTTCCCATGGGGTCACAGCCTCCTTCAGGTGTATCCACCTGCTCCAGTGTGGGGTCCTCCAGGGGCTGCAGGTGTATCTCTGCTCCCCCGTTACCTCCATGGCTGCAGGGGCACAGCTGTCTCATTATGGGCTGCACCACGGGCTGCAGGGGAATTTCTGCTCTGGCACCTGGAGCACCTCCTCCCCTCCTTCTTCACTGACCTTGGTGTCTGGAGAGTTGTTTCTCTCACATATTCTCACTCCTCTTTCTGGCTGCAATTGTGCAGGGTTTGGGCTTTTTTTCCTCTCCCCCTTCTTAAATACGTTGTCACAGAGGCACCACCACCGTCGCTGATCGGCTTGGCCTTGGCCAGCAGTGGGTCCATCTTGGAGCACAGGCATAATTTTAGAGATTATCTAGAATATCTGATTGCTTCATCTGAAGCAACCACACCCTTCCAAATGCATAGAATAAAGCAGGTTTGTAATTTGTGTTGCCTTGAGGAACTCCAGGATATATTTTGCATAGTCACACCACCGTATTATGATGGATGGTTAGAACGAAGCTGAGGTCAGGACTCACAAAGGTAGGATGCTCCTGGGCAGCAGTGGTCAGTGCACAAAGAAGCACAGCCTGGGAACATTTTCCATGAGTGTCCATGGTTTCAGCAGTGAGAACCTGCTGCTTCTGTTACCCTATGAGGAAGTAGAGCTGGAGCTGCTTTTCCAAAGGCCATTGAAAACAAACGCCCTTTCCTTCCTGCTTCATAATAAAAGTCCTGCAAGAAAAGCTGCCAAGGTTGGTGAGATTTCATTCATCATTTTTGCTTGGAAATGTCGTCTCGTTAACCTGTGATGATTTGCATGCAAGTAAGCTGGTGTGCTGGGAGAGGCTATTGCTAACGAACAGTATGGTTAGTAAGTGATGCAGTTGTTTGGCTTATTATTAATTCACATGTTTTCCCATTCCCCCTGAGGAAGGGAGCAAAGATGACCTTTCCCACTGCCCACTCCCAGGTTTGAGTACGTGTGGCCAGGTAGAAACAGCAAACAGCTGCAGGTAAAGGCAAGGGCTGCAGTTCTTGGTGAATGGAGATGTTGGTACCCATAGTTACTCCTGGTTATGAGTTAACATAGAGGAAGTGATTGGTCAGTAAAGTCATAAGGGCCACAATTACAGCCACAGCCCCATCATCTCCCTTTTACTCTCTCCATCCATTTAGGAGCAAATGTACCAGCAGAAGAGTTGTGAATTACTAGATTTTACAGACTTTAGCTCAGCCTACGTCACAGACAAACGATTCCTATTAGATGTGCTACAGACACGAGCAAGACCCCTGCCATGCCCATCTGTTTCTGGCTGCTCTCTGCTTGTCCTCTGTGTTATGAAGCCCCATGCATTTTTCTTGTGGTAAGTAGTATTTTTTGTCCCTGCTCCCCTATATATCCCTCTCCCAGCAGATGCTCTATCTTCATTCTTAACACATATCCTAGAAATATCCTTCTGCTTTTCTGGATAAATTTTGGTTGTGAAGTTGTTGGATTCATCCTGACACTTGCCAGAGGTTTGTTCCATTAAATGGCTATTTGCTTTCAGAAGCAGACAGCTGTTTTAATCTCTGATGCATTTCTAGCCTTCACATCCATGTATCAGTATGGAAATCATAACTTGAATATCTGTAGTTTAGGTCTTAAGATGCAGGCTTTTCGTTAACAAATATGGTTCACTGTGGTAAATGCAGTTGTTACCTTCTGCGATATTAAAATTCCTTCCATATTTTGAGATACCTTCCATATTTCAAGATTCACCCACTCAGACTTCTTACATAGGCTGGAGTAGGGATCTGTCAAGGTTGCTGTTAGATTCTTCTTTTGGAGTGGGGTGTGTGGAAATTATAGCAGATCATTTATTTTCCAAAAATACATTTGATTCTTTTTTGCAGCCCTGGCTAAAACCTTTGTACTTGCATGTATACCAAGTTGTCAGGCACATGAGCTATATATTATTATACTCACTATTTCTGTGAGTCTCCTGGTGTAATATTGTCAAAACATGTCATACTTGTGTTGTTTCATCTGCACTTTGTCTTTATAGTGACATTGATGGCAAAGCCAAACAAGAGCAATGAGAGAAGGCATCCCAGTTTGACAATGGGGTCTGCGCTGCATTTCTTTAATTAGTAGATCGAATATTGATATAAAAGTTTGCTCATATCAATTATCTTTGCCTGTATACATTAACTTGGTCAGTAAGTGCTGATTTTTCCAGTTATTTGTTTTACTAAATCTTTCATTTCTTTATTTGGATACGAGATATAGTGCTTCTTAGTTCTGGGTGTTAATCTTGTTGTCTAAATCAATCCCTTTTTGTGACATTGATCCGTTTGGCATCTCTTGAAAGCATTCTGCAGATTTCATAGTCTCACTCATCCTCACTTTAGAATTCCTCGTCTGAGAACAATTGCAGTTTTAGCCAAACACACAAAGCTGCCATGTGGAAAGAGACACGACATATCAATATTGACTACTGATGGTGAACCTAACTGTAGTAATTCAGATTTGTTAGTCTTCTCTATTTGCAATTACTGTTCTTATGCTTTGTGCACTAGCTTTTTGCTGTTAGTTTCCTTGGTGGTTTTTGGGCTAGTTGGCATTTTTTTAAGTTTGAGCTTCAATTTGTGACACATATCAATTAGAGTAATTTCCCAGTTCCTCTATAAACTTAGATATCCTGGAAAGCTGATTCAAATTTCCCTCTACAGCACAGGACAGCTAATCTGACTGGTAGCAATTCTGCTCCGGGAATTCCACACTCTCTAGTGGATACTGTTGTTTGGGAACATTTCTCTTACAATTATGAAGCAGGGCACCAGACCCAGTTCCACCAGCCTTTCCAAATTCTGATGGGGGAATAAAGTTTGTGCATGTGTTTGACTTTCTCAGTGACTTCCTGCAGGTGGATACAGACTGTGGTTTTGGACTCTACAATTTGTTGGTTTCATGGCACAACCGTCATTTTTGGGAACTGTGTTTGATACCTATCTTGGAGCAATTTATTACCAATTTGCTGTTGATCTGCAAGTATTTTTTTTGCTTTGGAAATTATAAGCAACACTGTTGCTTTGGAGGATAACCAGTTATGGCCCCAAAAAGATATTATTTCCAAAATGAAATTATTATTTTAGAGTTCAAATTGTTTTCTGTCATGTCTGGCTCCCGTTACCCAGCTATTCAAAACTGAAGATTCCGAGTGTGCATTAATTTCCTGTCTTTGCTTATGCTACTTGTATAACTTAGCAATGCTTCTTACATTCCAAACACATGTTTTTGCAGTTGCACTACTTGTAAAGAACTTACCGATCTTTGCTTTCTGTGTGTTTTTTTGCTGAGACTTGTTAAATGTGCTGGGGCAAAATCCATTCCTCAGAATGGCTACCTAATTTTATTTCTGTAGGGTTTTTGTATTTGTATTGATATGTAAAAAAAAAAAAAAAAAAAAATCATACATCGCTGTTGCTCCTCTGTCACTTTGAAAGGGCCTCGGGGTTTCCCCTCTGTCCTCACTGTTGCTTCCTTGGTCACTAGCCTACCAAGCCAGGTCACCTTTTTATGTCTCCCTGTCCCTACGAGTCCTGCTGGTGCTCACCACGGGGGCTGAGGACTGTCTGAGGGTACTGAGCCTCCACCCAGAACGTCCTGAGGCCCAAGAGGAGATAAAAATGCCAATTTCAGCCCAGAAACATGATTGGGATCTCCACCTAATGGTGGTCTGAGAAATGGAGGCACCACCACTTCTGCTTCTTCCCCAGGCAGGGAAGGCAAATCCAAAGAGCATGTGGGAGGGGAGGCACGTAAAGGCAGGGCAAAGGGGAGGTTTCTGAGGGGACATCTGACGGTTACTCACTCTGGCTCTTCGCAGAGGCCAGTCCTAGCCAGCTCTTTGAAGCATAAGCTGTCAGAGGTGCACAACCCTTCCCTAGGTATGGTACAGTGTCCCCAAATGCTGCACATCTCACTGCCCAGCACCAATGCTCTTTTTCCTCTGTCTTTACTCTTCTCTTCTGTACGCTAATGGCTTTGATATATTAAATGGGTTGCTTTTGTTTATTTCTGCCTCGCTACACCATTGAACTTTGTCTTAAGTAAAACACAGTTCTGTGCAAACTAACAATAAAACTCCAACCTCTGTACTCAATTTCTCCCCAAGCAGCACAGTCTCTAGGTCTTTACAGAATTTATTGTGATTTTTGCACAAAGAACATTTTTACTTTCAACATTTTGTGTGCTTGAAGTAGCAAAATATTTCATGCAATGTTTGGGAGCAACAGTAGCTATGCAGTCTTTTTTTAAAAAATCTCTTTTCAAAATCTCCATAAGCTTTCTAATATATTTGCTTTGAAATTATTTTGGATTCACTATATGTTTCCTACAAACCAAAGCTGATACAAGTCAAGTGTTGTATTAAGTACTTGATCACTCCACTCCCCAAAAAATGCAGCTACTTTTTACTCAATGGCCTGTCCAAACAATGAATTATTTTCTTCATTAACTGGATAAAAAAGACCAGCCACAACATATGTTTTTTTTTCTTTTGAAGTACTCTCTTAAAAAAACAGCTTACAATCAGATGTTTACCAGTTAAAAAAAAAAGTTTCCTCTGAGTGAGATGTATCTAGGGAGTTTTAAAATTTTATTATTATTATCATCACTATTGTAAATTTAGTAACATGCAGAACTAGGAACCCCAGTGAAAGTCTGAAATTAAGGAAATATGAAAAGCAGCAAGTTTTTTTGCATGTAGTTCCCTGAAATATATCATTTTTAATAGTGCCTAAAATAATGGCCTTGGCTACTAACGAATGTTAGTGAATGCCCATATTAAAGGTTTGGTTCTCTTGGTCAGAATTTTAGTTAGACAAACATGCAGAAATTTATACAGAAATTAATGGAACCAACATTGTTTTTTTAAATGTGGTTATGGAAAGTCAGGCTCATAAACATGAATTCTCTGTTAATTTTCAATCTACGAGAGTGAGAAGATTTAATAACAGCACAATGTATGTTTTCCATATTACATTTTGTCTAAGGATTAAAAAAATGTGTTACAAAAGGCACACTGTCAGTATCGTAATGCCGTAAGTAAACTGCCTGTCAAGAAGGGAATATTTTGTGATGTACTGTGTACCTTAAGATGATGAAGATGCAAATAAGAAAAAGAAGATAATCAAATATGGATGTTAACCCAGAATAAAGTAGGATGCAACAGGTTTTGGAACAGCTGTCCTGTGACACACAGTTATGAAATGACATTGATTGTTGTTTTTTTTTTTTTTTTCTGGTTTAGTTCAACAGAGTTACAAAAATTTCCCACTGTATAGTCAGAATATATTCTTCTACATCTCTCCAAATGTTCCGAGACCTGGCTTATCTTCTACATGAGAAGGGATAGTGAAAACATTACATCTCAATTTTAAAAAGGGAGCCATTAAAGGTATACAAAAAAAACAAGAGGTAGAAAGAAATTAAATCTAGTGCTCCTGTTTGGTCATTCGTAACAGAAGGATGAGAGAACAATTCACAGGCTTGAAAGGCAAGAAGTTTGAACTCCTAGAAGAGTTTCTGTTGTTCTTTTGAATAAAATACAAAAGTTAGATTTTGAAAATACAGCCCTAATAAATTGTCTTAACACTGAACTGTGAGACAGATCAGTTATAATACTCTTAGAGCTGGTCACACCACTTAAAAGCAAAATAAATGGGTTGGGTAAGTTATGAGTCAGACATTATCTGTTGAGTTGCTTGGATGGTGGAAAAGGGCTTCGACAACAATGTCTTTGAAGAAAGCCCCTGATCATAATGGATAAACCTGCTGGAGGTAGGGGCTGTTCCACCACTAGGTAGCTGGGAAGAAGGTGATGTGTGAGGCTCACCTCAACAGCCCCTCATCAGGTGAGGCAGCCCAACTGGGCTAAACCACGGCAGATCTCATCAGTTGCCATGTGTACATACACCCCTATCAGCTTGTAACTTGGTAGGATATGCCCAAACTGCACCAAGGGGCAAGCCAAGGACAGGCGTGTTCATGGTCCCATAAAACCCTTACCAGACAGTGCTGAGACCACCCAAAAAGGCCAGTCTGGCTCATGCTCCAGCTCATGGGGTGGTCAGAAAGTTTCTCCTAGAAACTGCAGATCATCAAGGTAGAAAAAAGGAACAGCTCTGTCTGCAGCAGCTTGCTCTGACTCCGTGAGTCGTCAGGTCCTCTTTCTGCCCGCTCAGCCATCAGAAGCGGAGAGGTGTGTCTGTATCACCCCAATGGGCTGTCTCATGGTGAAAGTTCCCAGAAGGTGTATTGCAATATTTATGGTGCCTCCATGGGACTTAATTGTTCCATGGGAGAAGCTCAGGAGGTCAAGCATTTGGAGTCTTGGAAAATTTGAAGGTCAAACCGCTCCAGACAGACAAGAACAAAGGTAGGGAGGAGGTGCTACCCAGTCCACATTCAACAGAAAGATCTCCCTTCAGTTAGGGGTGAGAAATACCTCAGTCTCCTCCAATGCTCCACAAAAAAAAACAGACAGAACAAACTTTTTTAAGAGACTGGAGTAAAAGATAATTCTAAATGAAAAGACATAATAGTAGCCAAAAATGTACTTTTAACCACTTTATTTGTAGACCATTTTCTGACCATAGTGAGATCATATCATATCTGGTTTAGGTGATGTATTTTCTTCAATATAGCAGTTCTTCTCTTTTTCATTATTCATTTTTAAGCTGAAAAGCTGTATTATGAATTGAATAAAGGACATCTAACATTGTACTTTGGCAGCACTAAGTATAATTCACCTCTGACTTTTAAGAAGATTCTACCTTTCTGTTTCCTTATAGATGTTACTCATTGTGAGGAATTACCCTTAATTTTAGAGAAAAACTGTGGATTTAACCACAACATACAGAAATTTTATGTGATGTTCTTCCTTTGTTTACAGTGGCATAACTCTTACTAATCCCAGTTAATGTGGAAAAAAATTATGACTTATTTTAGAACTCATATCTGGATTTGGGATCTAAGTTTAGTTAGGTGAAAGTCCTTTTTCTTAATTTTTTTTTTTTAAGCTACTGCTTTTGATTGGAACTGTGAGTTTAAATACCTTTCAAAACTGTTAACCAATGTGACATGCTTTAAGTCACACATTCAAAATAGACCCTGAGGATAGCCCTGGGCGATTTTTGTCTATTGGTCTCTCTTCCCACCTGAGCACTCAAACTTTCCTCTTCATGTTTAAACACTAGCTGGCGATTAAGAGGCATTTTCACACTAAAGAGGTATAACAGAAAGCAAAGAATGGCTTTTTAGGTGAGGCAATGCTGGACCACCAGGTGTTCAAAACATAAATAAGTTTTGAATGTTACAAAATAGATATATGCACTAAAAATTAGGATCAATAGAAAGTGCACCTTCTCCCTCCCTTGCTCAAGAGATGAAAGACTGCTCCACACATGAATGCAAAAGCCAAGAGACTCCTAATTAAAGCACTTGTGGAAAGCAAATTACCATCTGTTTTAATTCTATCCCTGATTACAAATGCCATTTTTATGTTAAAACTGCTAGAGCTTCCTTTTTTATCGTGTTATTCTTTACATCATGAAGCAGTCCCGACCTCTTCTCCAGTCTCTTTAGAAAGGATCATCACCTGCACTTACAGGTGGAGGCAGTTGTGGCAGGTAGTCACAGAGTAGGGCAGGGGCAAAGCCAGGAATGCATCCCGTCTGAGCAGCCCCTTCCCCTCACCACAGAGCACTTGGCCTCCTTCACATAGAAATAGTTGTGTCTTCTTTGGAGGCGGGTCATAACAGTAACAAAATTGCAGAGAAAGCCAAGTTTGCTTTCTATAAACGGTATTTTGCCCTTTATCACAACCCACAGTTCTTGTGGGTGTAGCAAAGTTCCTTTAATCATAGAATCATAAAATCATTGAATCATTAGGGTTGGAAAAGACCTCAAGGATCATCAAGTCCAACCGTCAACCCACACCGCCTAACTCACTAAACCATGTCCCTAAACACTACATCTACATGTTTCTTGAACACCTCCAGGGATGGTGACTCCACCACCTCACTGGACAGCCTGTTCCAATGCCTGATCACTCTTTCAATTAAGAAATTTTTTCTAATATCCAGCCTAAACCTCCCCTGGTGCAACTTGAGGCCGTTTCCTCTTGTCCTATCACTTGTTACTTTAGAGAAGAGGCCAGCACCCACCTCACTACACCCTCCTTTCAGGTAGTTGTAGAGAGTGACGAGGTCTCCTCTCAGCCTCCTCTTCTCATTAGGGTTGTGTCTCTGTTGCTAAATAAAATTGGTTCAGGGAGTGTGTTTGAGCACTGACTGCTGAGCATCTGTGCTGCTTACTTTTGAGTGGGTTCCTTAGTCATTTTGGCCTTTGCCAAGTGGTGCTCTCTAAGGCAATGCCTGCGCCTTGCACGGGGAAAGCATAGGGCAGAAACCATTTCTGATAGAGAATATAGATAAGACTGAATCAAGTTTAGATGCCTCTTGCCAGGACAGATCTCTCAGGTCCAGCAGGCTTTGCACCTGCCAGTACCTCTCTGTCCTCATGCAACACATGCATCAGACTCATACGGTGAGAATACCTACATGTTATTTCAGGCATACTGAACTGAAAAACCACACCAAAACTGTAACTATGTCTTAAGGCCACCATCGCACAATGTAAAGTATAAAGGTGAGGTGGTGGAAAGGACCAAGGCCAAGTACTGTAGATGTAGTCAGACTGTTCTCCAGGCCAGGAGCACTCCCTGGACCTGATTTATTTAGCAGTCTTGACATAGCCTTGGAATTCAGCACAAATAAGTTCTTCCCACTTTAAAGTTTTACTGTAGTAATTGCTACTCTTTTTGTTATCTGATTTCTTGAGACTTTTAAAATCCCTCTGCATCATGCCAGCAGACCTTTGTAGAAATCTGGGGGAAAATGAACCAGAGTTAATGTAAAACAACAATTAAGCTCTCTTTCTTTTCAACCATGTAGTGTAATTTTTGTCAGGGTTTCATTATTAAGTTCTGACAATATTTTATTCAATATTAAATATTTTACTTATATTACTTAAATATTTTTCAAATACTTAAGTAATAACAAAGAGTCAAATTTAATGTCTCCTGAGATGGAATGATAAAATATTCAAAGTATTTTTAAGTTTCTCTATCTTTTTTTCTTTTTTTCTGGCATTGTCAGAGTGTCTTTAAGATCTCAGTTCAGAAATATATTAAAACCTCAAGAAAGCCTATAGCAAGTTCACTCTATTAACATGTAATTTAGACATTTCAATCCTCTTTCAACGTTCAGGAGAAGCATAGATGTCATGCCATTGATTTATAGGTTGCAACGAATGCATGTCTTATAATAGAAAACCAGGAGTGTTGTGGATCTGAGGTTTTCCCCTATTATCCAGAATGCATCTTGAGAAAAGTTGTGCCTGTACTTGCAGAATAGCTGCTGTTTCCAAGATAGGAGATGTCCATCTTCACCTTCTACCAAAAGGTAGTATTGCATCCAGCATGTCAATCTGCCAATACTGCCCTCAAAAGTGCATGCACAGGCTTGGTACTTATTGGAACCACTGAGTTACTCATGTGCATCTGAAGGTAATTGGGATTCTGTTCTGTGGCTTTCTTCTTAGGAGCCAAAGAGGTTGCATGACCTAATAGGACTTTGTAAAATAGGCTGGTGTTCTAGAATTTCCTCATCCTTTTGCCCAAAATAGCCCTGGAGCTTCCTGAAACTTGTTTTCAGCATTTGGGGTTTGAACCTTGCCTTCCTCCCCACTGCTATACCAAAAATATAGGTTTGACTGTTCAATCTTTTGGTGCCCCAATATAGGGTTAATTATACTATATATATTATATATATGAGTGAGTTGTATTTAAATGCTGAGGACTCCATAGAGCTGGTCCCAAAGAAATGTTAAAAAGCTGCCTGATCCAGCTGATTCAGGGTATAGTGTGAGGTTTGGCATTCCCATAAAGAATGTCTCATGAAAACAAGGAACTTTTAATGGAAATATTTGGGAAGCTTGAAATAGACTTTAATCAATTGTAGCAATTTATAAGGAAATAAAAGTAAGTGAGAGTCTGGGTCTTATCACCAAAGATTATAATTCCACAGAATTCAGTCTTGAAATCCATTTGAAATCATGGGAATCCAGTTACCCCTGAAACAAACCTGCCTAACTTGAATCAGTGTGTAAATTCCAGTTATATTTTTATTACTTCAATTTTTTAATTTAAATTCTTATTTCTATTAACTATTTTTTAAAATAAAAACCAGACACATCAGTTCAAAAAAGTACAATAGAAGATTTTTTTACTCTAGATCAGTTCAATGCTAATTCCTTTCACATAAAGGGATATGCTTAGGTCAAGATTGATAAATCACATTAAGGATTGAAAGCAGTCTGTAGTTTTACAATGAACAGTATTAGCAATCACAGTTTAACATCTGTGGAATATATGAATCAGAAAGATTTTCTTTTTCTGTCAGAGAAAATGTGCAGGAAAATTAATTTATCTCCCAAATGTCTTGGAGACAGAGCAATATTGAAATGAGAAGTAAAATGGCAAACTATTTCTCATTTTGTTTTCTCCTTTCAAAGATGAACATTAAAGAAGAGCAGGTAGAAACAGTGTGTACGTTGCAAAAAGATCTTACCATGTTGTCTGGCACAGTAGGTGTGTTCTTTGTAGATTTACTTTTTGATCTGGTCAATATGAAATGTCATAAAGGTGATATGTTAAAAAAAGATGAGAAAAGAAAGAGAATTAATGTTCTTTGCAATCAGTAATGCCAAAGGTTCTTTGCTTTGTAGCTTCATTTCAAGGCAAACTTTTTTTTTAACAGTGCAATTACTTACTGCAATGTCTAAAACAAACTCTCTATTTCTACCACAAGTTATTACATTTCCTACAGAAATTGTGGAGTGAAATCCTAGGGTTGGCACAGGACGGCACTGTGGCTGATCATTGTGTTGCCTTCTGGCCACAAATTTTCAAAGCCTTAAAGTTTCAGCTTGACGAATGCAACTTAGGACATCTGCACTCATTTCTCTAACCTGGCCTTTTTGTAAATTGCAAATCGAGCTACGCGTAGGGAAGGTGCTAGGTTAGATTAGGGGCTATTTTGTGACTGCAATTTTTTCATCTGCTATGACACACACATTAAGCCCAGATGTTATGTAGTAGATATAGTATAAATAAAATAAATTTATTTCAGCTTGTCCAGTATTGGATTCCCTAAGCTCTGTGCAGATGCCTCTGCATGAAAAGCAAAATCCTTTTTGTGAAATGTTGTCACAATGAATGGGATTTTCAGAAAGTAAAATTATGATTAGCTTTACTCCAGTGACTACGAAGTCCATCAAAGACTCCCATCAGCTTCAGTGGAAGCAGGATTAGGTCAACAGAGAGGGTTCCTGACGGAACAATCTTAAAGCAGTGTCTGTTTTCTGTAATGGGTCTAACCTTTCTGGCTTCTGTCAGAACGGGCTGTCACCCTCTGACTTGCTTGTCAGCAGTCTAAGGGCTGCTTATTTTGGGGGGTGATTTGTGATACTTCAAAACAGAAAGTGCTATACTAGTTCTATTGCTTTGCTTATGTTGTTTTTTAAACAGAACCTCTGGAATAATGACTACTGCCCATGTGAACAAAGTTTTTTCTGAAAGCATTGCCCAATTTTATTGTTTGTTCTAGTCCATCCCCTCATGCATTCATTCTGGTGCCTATCTAGTCCAGTTGTTGTCTATTTGGACCCCTTGCAAGTGTTTGAAAATAGGAACAAAAGTAATATTTCTTTGGATTGTCCTCAAACATATCCCCAGTCAATGGAGGGTATAGGTGGGCACCAAGGTCAGCTGCTCAGTGGATAATATGTATACTCAGAGTTTCCTCTGAATGAGTCAAAAAATAAGGCTGTGTCGGAATTCAAATATTATGAGGTTATAGTGTGGGCATCACTCCTGAACAGCAGGAGTGCTATTCCCCCATTTAACAGAATCAGACTTCAGTATTGATTCTCCTTTCCCAAAAAGCAAAGCAAAAGTACATATACTACCTTCTATCCTCATCAATTAGGATCCCAAAGTCAGGGATCCATCATGAATAAAGGTTCAATGCATATTTTTTTTTTCATCTGTGCTGTGTCCATAAACTGGAAAGTATCAAAGCTGTTCCTGAGTGTTTATGTTAGGCTCCCTCCACACAAACAGGGCGGCTCCCTTCGCTCTCTGGGTTGAGGTTAGTGTTTTGAAAGCTGAAGGCTGAGTTCTGGTTATACCTGGCTGACTTGTAAGTGGGATGTCTGCTTGTAGGTACGTGGCTATGGAGTGAGCCAAATGCATCTTGCCCAAAATGTTTTCCAAGCACAGATTATGGAGACCAAAACTTTTCTGGGTTAAAAAAAGATGACTAATCTACTTTATAGAGTCTATTACACACCATACCTTAAAGTTGCTCTCAATTAAGATCCTAATACTTTGGAAACTTCATAAACATTGTGTAGAAACCATCTGAGGGGCCAAAATGTATCAAGGTCTAGAGATACAACTTGGGAAAACTCACTGTCTTTTTTTTATAATACTAAAATATTTGAATGTCTCTGAAGGTCACTATTTTAAATTCCTTCTTGCCACTCAAGCTTTCTTTGAAACTCATATGAGACAGAAGAGTAATTTTGGAGAGTCTGGAAATTTAATCATAAGATCTGGATGAATGGTCACATAAAGCACGCTGCTAGCTTAAGAAAGATATGAGACAGAATTTTCAATGTGCCAGTTTGAGAAAAATGTTGAAATAATGAGTGGAACCTGTTATTGTTTTTAAATTATTATTCTTTATAACTATGAATAGAGTGTATGCCTCTCTAGTTCCACTTACAAAGGAGGATACTTTCAAGATCTCCACCATGTCCAGGGCTGTACAGGTGAAATATGCATCTTATGTGGTAGTCTCTATTGTAACCTTCACATTAAAGGCATCTTGTCATGAAACACCGATGTTTTATCATAGAATACCTCTTAGAACCCATGAGCTTCATAGAAACCCAACAGTTCAGGGGTTATAACACAAAATTTCAAGGAGGCCAAGTCTAAATATTCTCTGTTTCTACCAACAAGAATTTATGCCTGTCTATGGTCTATGAGCTGCTGTCTAGATAGTCATGGCAAATCCCTTAGCCAATACTTTACTGCTATTTTCCTGTTTCCTGCTTAAGACACTAACCCTCTGAAATGATGTTCAGGGCTTACGCCCAGTTCCATTTCAGTTCGCAAATAATAAAGACCCAGGCTATTAGAATTAATACAAACTGTCTTGGGTAAAATTAAAATAAAAACATTACTTTTTCCTACCCTCACAGAATATTTAATTCATTAATTAATTACTTAATTTTACATAGGACCCTATTTTGTTGAAATTAGTACAAAATTAAACTGATGCAGGGCAGACAACTTGCTGCCCTGTTCTTGTGCTGCAGAACTCCCCACAGTGGCACTTGCAAGCTCTGGTTTCCCATTGTAACAGGGGCTGGGCAGACAACTGCATCATACAGTGTGAACTTTGCTCTGGCTGGCTCCACCTGAACAGGGCAGAGGCTCTTTCCTCCTGCCCTTTCCCTTCTCCCCAGCAAATCTGCACTTGTCATTGTTGATACAAACTGTTGCATGCTGTGCCATAACGTGCCACCTGTATGAAAGCATTGGAAATGCCAGCACAGCAGAATTTACTCCTGTTGCTGCTAATAATGTTTTCCATCTATTTAGCACTGTTGCAAATAGTTATTCCAAGTGCAAAACAGAGGAGAAGAGGGCATTTTGATGTGGTTTAAGTTTGTCTGGGTTCATAATGGTTCGTTATAAATTCAGGGTGAAAAATAAAGTAAGTCCTTTTGCTAGTTCAGTGGTCCTTGCAACATCATTCAGGGGCTGAGGCTGGGAAGCTAGACATGGTGCCATGCCCACCTTGGAGAGGTGGGCTCCACCTTCTAAAAGCTCAGCTTGATCATCCACCTCCAAAGCACTGTGAGGTGTACTTAGCACTTGTCCTGGGTTCAGCTGAGACAGAGTTAACTTTCTTCATCCAATTCCCAGCAAAGCACTTCAGCCTCTGATGAAGCCCTTGGGTGAACAGGGAAAGATTATTAAGATTTTAGGTGCGGTTATGGGCTCTGTTGAATCAGGTTGTTGTTTTCTATGTACTTTACTTTTTTTTTTTTTTTTTTTTTTTTAATAAGAGGAGCATGTAGGTGCCTCCTGCTTTGGTCAGTTTGAGCCCAAGAACCTTTTAGAGCTGCTGAGCACTGCTCCTTTTAGGAAGATTCAATAGGAACAGCAAATGCAGAATGCTTTCACAAATCAGATCTTTCCCAGAAAAAAGCAAAAAAGAGCTGGCATTTCTGAAATCTTCTGTCTTTGATGCATAAAACAGAAACTGGGGGGGAAAAAAAAAAGAAAAAAAACAAACAACAACAATATAGCAAACTCCATTCCTAATGTACCAACACAGTATCTCTGATTTTAGCCAGGCACAAATAAGCATGAGAGGATACAAGTTTTCTTGAAGCTGACTGGGATAGCAAGTGATTTACCACAGTTTTCAAGAAAAGTGGATTTGAATGAGCTTCCATGAGCCCAGTTGTCACTTGGACTTTACTGAGGACCTGCTGAGCTCAGAGGAAGTCCTACTGACCTTCACCAGGTCAGGTTCTCCTCCTATTAATGTTAATGGGAGTTTTGCCTGGATTTAACTGGGAGCAGGTTCAGGCACAGACTTACCAACTGTAGGAAAACTCCCCGTCCCACACATACATCATACTATAAATACAATATAAATATTAGTGAGTGGTTTAATTTCACTATGCATTTCCCAGCTTCCAAAAAATGGTCTCATAAGAGTAAAAAAAGCCTTAATAAAAGACACATGTTTTTTAAAATTTATAAACAACACACTTAAGCTATTCTTCAGTTGTGTTTTAAGACTTGCCCTTTCTAACACCCCAGCTTTCCAAGAATTTTTCTCAATTAATTGAAAAAAAGGGTGGGGTACAGCCCCGAAAGCCTTTTGTCCACCATATCCCAGTGCTCTCCTCCATTTCAGTGGTAATCATGGGTTCCAGATGCCGAGCTGTACGTTTCCCCAACAACAACATCTGGCTGCCTGGCAGAACCTCCCAGCCTGTTGCACTGACAGCTGTTAAGTCCCTTGGAGCTGCTTCACGCTCCAGTAGCAGCACGGCTTTGCTATTCTTTCTCTGTCTGAGCAGCCCTGCTCACATGGATGCTGTTTGCCTTTGATCCTCATAGCTTAGCTCTTGGTCATTTCCTAGCTCTTTGTAGAAGCACAGATCTCTCATTGAGATTCTTGGGCAGCAGCTGTAATGCAAAAAAACCACACCAGCAGTCACCACATACGTGCTGTAGCGTCCTCTCTGGGGGGGGGGGACACTCATGCCTCAGCCCTACTGATGGGCTCTTCACATCCCAGTGCCACCTTCCCTTTCTAAATCCAGGTTGTCTGGATAAAGGCAGAGCTCCCTACCCTAGCCATGGGCAGCCGCAAAGGGAGGGTCTCTTCGTTGGGATGCTGGGAAGCAGAGGTCAGTCTGAAATGAGGCTTGTCTGAGGATTGCAGCTAGGAGCACTGATAGCAGCAAAGGAAGAGAGAGAAGTAAGCCAGCAGCCTTTTTTTAAATACACACATTTTAATGTATGTTTATATTTGTGTGTGCATTCATTGTTATCAGCTAACTGCGTGCTTTTTCCTTGACCTCCTCAACGTTTTGGGTCACCTGTTCTGTTGCTTTCAGCAAAAAAGGGAGTAGAATTGGCTGAAATTTTCCACTTCAGACCTTGATCGGCTTTTTTGCTTTGAAAGCTTCAGAGGTACTTTTGCAGCTTCTCTTTCCTTACCACCTCCTGCTTGCAATGAGCTCTAACAAGGATGTGTGTGTAGGGGGGGGGAATATCACAGGGAACAGGAGCAGTGCTGGGTGTGGAAGAAAGAGTTAAGGGAGCTGAAGTCTCAGAGGGAAGGTTGTAAAGGAGTTGGAAGCAGAGGAGTGTGGAGAAGAGCCAACCAAGTTCCCCAGTAAAAGAAAAATCTCATAATTTTTGCCAATAACAACTGAGGTGTCTTGTACCGTGCTTGGAAATAGAGGCACACGGCAGGCAGCAGATAGGATGTGCTCTACCCTCACAGCCCTGATGTGACCAAGCAGTTAAAATAAGAAAAACAAACTTTCTTCTTCAACTGTGTAGCTGCCTCTGAACCCTGTTACAAACCCTGTGCACAGCAGCCTTGTTGAAATCTTGTTCTGACACAAGTTTCTAGACTGGCTCCAGTCCTCCAAAATAAAAACTCTCCTTAATTTTATTTTAAAAGTCCCCCAATTTTGAGCAATTTGTTATGCAATGATTCCCAATAAAGTTTTGAAATTTCCCATGGAACACATCCTTCTAAAAGTATTCTGGTTTTGTCCCTCGCCTTTAATGGAAAAAGCCTACGACTGTATAAAAAAATGCCAATCTGATTGGAATCATATTGAGCCAACCCACATGCTAGTACTAATCTGCACAATTCCACTGAACTGGTTTAGCCTTTTCTAGGAAAATACAACCTAGAACTTGGTTCCTCACCATTGCTCCTAGAATCAAATGTTCCTAGCAGTGCTCCAAGGATACCGGAGAAATGGAGCGGCACTTCAAAGGTTTGCCTATTAGAGCACAAGATGCCCACGTTTTCTGCAGGGGTCAAGAGCCTAAAGGTCATGTGCTTCTTATTGAAATCATTCACCACCTTTACCTCTGTAGCTATGTAGCACATAAACATCCACATGTACATATACAGACACATCAAATGGGGAATGGCTGTTGAGGAAGTCTGAATTTGCAAATATTACAGTGAGTTGGATGTAACTTTTAGAAGCGATGTCACTCCACTCTTAAATCTACTTTGTGTTGTTAGCTTCGAATTTGTGCCCAATTTCAGCAGGTCAGTGCCTGATCCAATTAACCCCGTCTTTACACTGGCAATTGCTACATTGGTAGAATTATGGCTCTGAATTTTCTCCAGTCTTCTGCGTGCTGAGAAATTCTGGATATATCATGGGCTGAGTCAGGCTTAGGTCATAACCATCACTCCTGGGGAAGAGGCAGAAATGTTTCTGAATTACAGACATTTTTTGAGCACTCACAAAGACAGAACTTCATAGTCTGGAGGTCATCTTTCGTTATATCCAACACTGAAGTAAATAGTTCTACAACAATTATATGACTGGTTTTCTAGTTGAGACAGAATAAAGCTATAACTGTGTTTTACATGGATATGATGTTGCTTCACCCTGTACAAACCAGCTGTATAGAGAGCAATGTTATATTCAGAGTAAATAGTTGTTAAAACTGAGAGCAGGAAAAAAGGTTGAATGTGGAAAAGTTCATTATATTGCAAATGTCTTATTATACTTGCAGTGCTGTTGTATTTAATAATAAGAACAGTTTGTATCACAGCAGGAGGGAATATATAAATGTTCTAAATTATGGTAAAGCATGCAAGTAAACTGTTTTTTCCAAGTGCAAGCAATTTTAGAGCTGGTCAGAAAATAAGAAAAACCTTTTTTTTTGGTTGCATGTGATTTATTTTTTCAGTTTGCTAGACTATCGTATGTATTAACTGTATTATTGTATTTGTTCTTCTGATAAAACTTCATTAGAAAAGAAATCCCTCCTTTTAAAAAATTATTTATGTAAGGCATAAAAATATATGTGGGGGTATGTTTATAAGCATCTATTTTCTTTACATGAAAAAGATAACTATCTGCATATTAATTAAAATATCCTGATTATTAAAATGCTCTAATTATTACCACAAACACTGGCCCTGGTTCAGGAAAGTGTTTTAATACATGTGGGTTTTTTTTTTTTTTTTTGGTCTTAGGTACTTTCCTGGGTTGTAGTGTGTGTGCATAATCATTCTTCCCAATTTCAGATCCTCTCCTTGAATTAGCATTAGAAAAATCTTGTCTCCACACGTAAAGAAACCAAGGTTTGTAACGCGGGTTCAGTTACAAGACACAATTTCTGTAGTTTGATTCTGCAACTCCTCACTCAGGGAATATAAGACCAAGAGATTTTACATATTATGCAAAGTCGCACGTTTAACTCACTGTTGTTTTAACCCCCTGGAGGCTTGAGGCTGAAGTCTGTTTCCTTGCTGCTGCAGAAGCTTTTCTTTTCTATTGTGTGAGTGTCCCGGGTTGTTATTGTAGGGTTGTGATCTCAGGCTGTTTGGCTAGCTGTGTTTCTTTTTTAGTTTTAGTTCAGTGAAGCATTTGATCTGAAACAAAGCAGGCTATATATGAACTGAATTAAAAGGAGCTCAGATTTGTCACCTGGTACCACTGTATCCATAACTTCTGGATAAATTTGTGGACCCACTATATTCATGATTTCTGGATAAATTTTTGGACCCACTATACCATAATTTCTGGATAAAATTTTGAACACGAAGACACATTCCACATAAAGTAATTTTGCTGGTTGGCAGGGTTTGCTTCAGTGCCCACTCAGCCAGAAGAAGTAGCCTGAAATGCTTCTTTCTTGGGAGTCTGAAGGTAGAAAGGAAGCTTTGCAGTGCCTTCTGGACCAGGCTGGGCATGACATTGTGCACCAGCTGAAACCCTTGTGAGTGGTTACACTCAGCTCACTAATCGCTACATAAAGGAAATAAAAAGCATGCGTGCACGCTTCATTGCGGTGTCCCCGTCCACGCAAGAGCCTGAGAAAGACCTGTCAGGCACGTTTATCAAATGTTCAGATTTGAGGGATGGCTTCTGACGGCCGTTCCGGCCCGAAGGAGCCCGCCCGGTGCCCATCACT
>NW_010129705.1:0-10461 GCF_000699245.1 Pterocles gutturalis | reverse complement strand
GGGTGGGCTGGGAAGATGGGGGGGTTAGGTGGGGGGAGCTGGACTGAAAGTTCGGGAAGGGAGGAGAATTAAGGGGGAAGTGGGGGCTTTGAAAGAGCAGGTGGAGTAGGGGGGAGGTTTGAAGGGGGAAGGGTTAAGGGGATTGGGAAAGGAATGTGTGGGGCATGAAAGCAGAGCAGGATTAATGTGTTAATAATTATTATCTCCTTTTCTGGAGAAAGGTGGCAAGTACCAGGGCATGGACTGGTAAGAAACTGGTAGTGGAAGCGCAGGGTCATGATGTAGCCGTTGATGGATAAGTACATTTAGGAGGGGGTAAAGTGAAGGTGAAAGATCTAGTGCCAAAATGGCACTTCTGGCTAACTTATATTTCTTTAAAAGTCAATTCTAGTAACAGTAGGTTCAGCTGTTACCCAGGAGGTCTCGTCTTCCCTTTCTTGCCCTGCTTAGGAAACGTGTCTGCGTAGTTCTTTTTCTTTCTCACTAAACTTCATTGACTGTAGACAAATCGATGTCACTTCCCAGGTGGTTGTATCCCACTGTGCAGTCAGGGTTGTACTTGATAATGTCTCCAAGTTGCCATGGATATTGGCTTTTCTCTTAAAACCCCAGTTAAGCTGTCAGTCCTTGTGCAGCTGCATCATATACTGATGCATATACCTCTAAAATTGGTAGCGGTTGAAATTATTTGATAGTTGGTGAGCTGCTTTGTTTGGGAGAGTTTTTAGCTTTTTATCCCCTTTTCTTCCAGGGTTTTCCTGCATCTGACGACCGATTGCCATGAGTTGAAATATTTTCCTCTGATTTGCTTTTCATAGGGCTGAAGGATGGCAGCGGAAGCCAAGTACAGCATCGTTCGAGAAGTGGGCCGAGGGAGCTATGGGGTGGTTTACGAGGCCATCGTTAACCAAACCAGAAGCAAAGTAGCTGTAAAAAGGATGCACTGTAACGTGCCTGAAAACGTAGAACTGGCTCTGCAAGAGTTCTGGGCCCTGCAGAGCTTCCAGAGGCAACATGAAAACGTGATCCAGTTGGAGGAGTGTATCCTGCAGAACGGCCAAGTCTTTCAGCCAATTAGTCATCGTTACAGGAAATCAGACAGCCATCTGCTGCTGATCGAGACCTGCCTGAAAGGGCGGAGGTGCATGGATCCCAAAGCCGCCTGCTTTCTCTGGTTCGTGATGGAGTTTTGCGACGGGGGAAACATGAACGAATACCTGCTGTCTCGCAGCCCCGATGCTCAGCTGAATCATAGCTTCATGCAACAGCTCAGCAGCGCCGTGGCTTTCCTGCACAGAAACCAGATAGTGCACAGAGACCTGAAATCCGACAATATTTTGATTTCTCATAAATGTGGAAGTCCCATAGTAAAGGTAAGGGAATAAAACTTTGCCGTAGCAAGTATGCAATCTGCACGTTTACGCGTCACGTGCTTTGGAATGGGCTTTTGGTAAGTTGTGTGGTACTTGTAATAAATGTATTTGGAACATCTGATATCAGTTGTGGGCCTTTATTTTTAGGAGTCTTGGAAGGAAGTAGCAGTCACGATGGTGTGTATCCGTAACGTCCTTCATCCACTGCTTATCCTGTTGAGAGGAGCAGTTCAGGGCTAACTTCTGCACGCTAGATAATCAGAGAGATCACCATCAGTCAAAAAACAAAGCAATATTTTTTGTGCCCTTAAACTTTTAAGAGCACACAGTCCTGTTACAACAGCTATCGCTTCCAATATTGCCGCCTCAAGCCCATATTGACGTTCAGGGGCGGTGAGGAATGTCTTCGTGCTTCGTGTGGGCTGATGCCCTGCTTGAGATGAAGACTGGCGAGCTGCCTTTCTTGTAGCACCGGATGGAAAGTCTGTCCAGCTGCTTTCCAGAGAGCTGGAAAAGCTGAGAGCCAGCTCGCTCCTTGAACTTTCAATGCTGAGCGTTCTCGTAGTTAGACATAAAATAACGGGTTGGTGCCTTGCAGATAATTCATTTTTTGACAATTCAGATCAATAATGGTATTTGTGCTTCGACCTGTAGAGCTGTCAAGGGACATTTGAATCAATGTCATCTTAATGACTGTGGATAATAATGGTAATACAAGAGACTCAGTGCACTCACCGTGGAACAGTGAGAGCCACTTCTGCCGTGGATATTGTTCAAGGCAGGTTTATGCCCAATTAAATGTAATCAGAATGAACTTCACTGAGAGAGAACATTTTTCCCATCTTGGGAAAGGGAACAAACAACAGGAAAGGAGTTGGGGAATGGACAGCTAGCAGGAAATTTATCAGCTCTTTGTTTCACCAGGGTTGCCACTGGGTGCCATGCTGTGGTGGATTCAGAGTGAAATTCACCGAGCTGCTGTTTGTAAACCTGCTTGTGAACTGGGTGTGTACAATAACTGATTTTTTTTTTTTTTAATGCATTGCAGGTAGCAGATTTTGGCCTCAGCAAGGTGTGTCAGGGGAAAGGGAACGTGAACCTGCATCGCTTCTCCTCCGCCTGCGGGTCAAACTTCTACATGGCTCCAGAAGTCTGGGAAGGTCACTACACTGCCAAGGCCGACATATTTGCTCTTGGGATCATTTTCTGGGCTATGGTCGAGAGGATCACCTTCCGAGACAGGGATACTGAGAAGGAATTGCTCGGTGAGGATCGGATCAGTGCTGTCCTGTTGTCAGTGGACGCTCTGGATCTGTAGGGATCCTCTGAGCGGTGTTCTCCCAGGTGTAGTTACAAATGGTGTGGCTTTTTCTAGGAATTTGCAAGCACTTTGCAACCTAAAGAAACCCAAAGTTGGGTTTGTTTGGGTGTTTTGTGTTTTGGTTTTTAAGAGAACTGCAAAGAAATCTTTTTCTTCAGCATGTGTTGCTCCTAATTTGATTGCTTCTCATGCAGGGTCTTGGAGAGATATCACTAAGGCAGAGGGAGTGCTTTTAAAATTTACAAATAATTTCATTTGGAAGATCATTCCTTCTGCCAGAGATACTCTCTGCGATTTAAAGGCTAAGGGAAAGATCGCTTCTGGCTTCTCTGCTCTCAGGCCTCCCTTACCTTAAGGAACACTCTTCAAAAATGGATTTGGCCCTTGTCACTAAGGAATCGCAAGAGGAAAAAAACTCATAGCTGTTGGTGAGGCGTGTGTCTTGCAGCTACGCTCTCCATAGAGGGTTTAGTATCTGTATACTTCCATTTGCTCAGAAATGCTTTTAATGCTCTTAAAACCCAAACCTTTCTGGAACTGGGCTTATGGGTTCGCCTGTATCCCTGACTTGGCATAACCAAGGGCGGGGATCACTCAGCACTGCAAGGATGTTCTAAATAATAAACTGGGAAAGGATGTTTAGACAAGCTTTGCCACCATCTGGCTGAGTTTCCTCCCAGTTGAGAGATGCAGGATCTTGCAGGGGTGACTCCTCTGATGGCCTGCTCTCTCCCTCTGCCCCCCACCTCCTCCTTCCTCCAAATCCCCCACATACAGGCACGCTTGAAATCCTTTGTACTAAATGATTTCAGGAAAGTATATTGCAGTGGAAAAGCCATCTCGAGAGGAGAGAATGCCAGTCACGCACATTAGCATAATAATTGAAGACATCTACCCAGGCTCTGAGATCATAGTATACCTGTCTGTCTTTCTTTTGAATGTTTAAATTCTTAAAAGGAATTTCTGCTGAGGAACTTTGAGAAGCTATTGTGTGACCCCCTTTAATTTATTTTTTTTTTCCACCTTCAGTTCTAATTCTGTTATTTATTGCTTTTTAAAATGCCAAACATTGATAAATGTTTTAGTTCCTGCCTACAGAAACAAGCAAATGGCTGCAGCTGAGACCAAAGCATGGACAGATTTCATTAAAATAGCTGCCCGCCAACTCGAGATAAGGAGTTTGCAAGGCCAACCTTTTCTGTACACAGACAGGTCACTGCCTTTGAAACATTTATTCTTTGCGTGGTGCAGGGGCAGAACAGCTCGAGTGAGCAAAGCTGTTTTTACTGTCTGTTTGGGAAGCCGGTTAATCATTTTTTACCAACCGGTGAAATTATTTAGATTAACAGGAGCAAATTTACATTTCCCTTCCTTAATCTCACTGAGGAGAAGTTGGCTAACGGTAAATGGCATATGCTGTCATTTTAATTGAAAATTGTTTGACTAACTGAGCAAATAAATTTTGTGTTTAACTCTTTCAAGTCACCTCAGCCAAGCACAGCCTCCTTCCCTCCCTCTCCGAAGAGCTTCCAAGCCTGCTAGTGGGCTGAAAAGGAGTAAAATGTAGGAAATCCATTTCAGCAGCCCATTTTCTCTGCAGATGATCTGCAGAACTGCTCGATGAGCAAGCCATGCTTAACTTTCTCCCCCTGCTCCATGCATGGTTATGGCACAGCCTTGTGCAACACCTTGATTACTATTTGAAAGTAAAAACCTCTTCTGATAACAGCCTCTCCCAATATTTGACTTGGCGGTTGTGTTTTAAAAAGTAATCTGGTTGGTAATCTTTCAGATGTTTTGTTTCCCACGTTGTCCGTACTGCACGTGACAGCATTTTGTGTAGACTTTCCTCTACGTGTTTAACCCATTTCCTTCTAATTTATGTTCAGGAACTTACATCTGCCAAGGCAAGGAGCTTATTCCCCTCGGAGAAGCGCTGCTGGAGAATCCCAACATGAAATTACAAATTCCCCTGAAGAGCAAGAAGTCCATGCCCGAGGATCTCTGCAAGCTCCTGCGCGATATGCTGGCTTTTAACCCGAAGGAAAGATTGGATGCCTTCCAACTAGAAGTCCGAATCAGGCAGATCTCCTACGGCAAAAAGCGTCAACGCTCCGTCTCGTAGAGACGAAGGATGTTCAGGTTCGTGTCTGTGCCAGGCTACTCCCTGTTTAGTCTGAGCTTAGAGGGGATTTCCTGTCACTGACCTCCGGGCCAGAGCCCCCTCAGTCAAACGGGACCTGTAGCAGTTCGGAAAATTCAGCGATAGAAAGATGCAGCCAAACTAGAAGAAGAAAAATCTTAGCTGAAGGTTTGGGAAAAGGAATTTGGTTTAAATACCTCTAACAAAGACACTTTTGCTTCCTTAATGGTGTTTGTTCAAGGAATTGGACGCGCTGGCTGTATTTGGGCCAGCCTGTCCTTTACCTGAACCTCGTCTGTTTCCACAGGTGAGGGCAGATTTCTGCCAGTCCTGTACTGGAACAGGCTGGACTGGGAGCCTGGTGCTCTTGCTGCCTCCTGCAGTGGAACTCTTGGTTTTATGCACCCGTTTCAAAAAACAACTGGATCCAAATCCTTGTGAGTTCTTGATGGCCTCTTCAGTATCTGCCTCGATGGAAGTTGGAATGTTCAACATAAAACTCAGGATGGTCAGTCAGACTGACCAGTCAGTCAGGTTCTGTGTCTTTTGGCAGAGCAATGAAAACACAGAAGGGTTTCTTTCAAGTCCTGCCTTCTGCTATCGTGGGCTTCATATCCTAGAATTTATTTGATAAATGCATCATAGGAAAAAGGATTTTGTGTCTGATAGTGTCACCGAGACTGAGCTGTCCGTATAGCTAAGGACATTGTCCTCTGCAACACAGATGCTTTTCTGATCACTTCAATACTCTTCATCTTGTGACAGACTTGTCCTTTAGCTTAAGATGTTCTTCTCCCCGAGAGTTTACCCATTCTGAACTATGTTCTAGAAAACAATTGTAACCTTCACAGCATCTCTTCCTGTCCAAGGTTGGCTGGTTGTTTCCATCGAGATTGGCTCCTCCATCTCCTCTACACACAAATATTTTCAGCACTTAACTCTAGATGAGTCTCTTCAGGTCCTTGTAAAGCACGAGTCCGGAAATATTCCTCCTGATGGATTCCAGGATTGCATCTCTCTCCTTTCATGTCTTTATCGCTTAATCCTCTCATAATTACTTTGTGTCCTGAAGCCCTTTTGACTCAAGTTGCTTCAGGTCAGTCGCATTCGGGGTTCCAGCAGTCACTTCTGATCGCAGATGCCTGACCTTATGTTTTCTGTCACCGGTTTTGTCCCCTGTCAGAAGGAACAGTGAATGACCCTGAAGCTTTCCTCATCCTCTTTTACAACTGTAATACCTCCAGCTTTGTGTCATCGCCACACTTCTAATTGTGCCAAGGCTGTTAGTGAAAACATTAATTAAACAAGTCTGTTGCCAGTGCCAATCTTGATAAAACTCTCCTCTAGCCTCTTCATTTCCAAATTATCCGTTTCCCCTTGGAACAGGTTAACTGCCTTACCTCTTCCTTTTTCCTAATCCCAGGCTTCTCCTGGCTCTCGAATACTTCTTGGTGTGGTAGGACAGTGGACAAGACCAACGCTGCTTTTTATCTAGAAAAATCGGTTTTATCGCTGAAAAACTACTTGATTAGTGTGGTGGGATCTGCAGTTCCTGAGATGGGAGGCCTGGCACACGGGAATAGCAACAGTGCCACTAGTTGGCAGGCCAGCCCTGACGTGGGTAGTCTGCTCTAGAGGAATTTGCAAGGATAAAGAGGAAAAAAAGGCTCTGGCAGCACAGTGCCAGCCTTACTGCTGTCGACTTTCCCTTTTCATTATGAAACTGTAACGGTAAATACGCTTGCGGACTCGGTTCAGAAGAAAAATGCCAGCGCAGGCAGGACGTATCTGTGAAAAACCCCGTCTGGCTGCCTCCTCGTTTATTTGATTTTCCCGTTCGGTAGGAAGCTAGCTAACGCTCTGCTGGCCTTTGGCATGTAATCGGAGTCGATGCAGCAATGACTCGTGGCACAGCGTGCCATGCCATGAGGCACCAGTCTCACGCTGCTGGAAGTGCTGTCAGCTGCTGCGTGAGCACGGGCTGAAATGAAAACCAGCTCGCCTTTCCGAAATGGGCTTGTCTTGTTCATGGATGCTTTGGTCCAGAAAACACATTTCATAGCCGGCTTCCCTAAGCTAAGCTCAGGAGTCGCACAGAAGCTGAAAAGAGTTTCTCACAAAGGTGCTTCAGAAGAAATTCTCCAACAGCAAGGTTTGAATCAAACAGATTTTTAATTTTTTTCCATAATGTTTTGTTATCACAGAGCAACCAACTCCGCAGTATAGGGCAGCCCAACACTACATGTCCTCAGAACAGCGCGAAAAACATCTAAAGGAGTATTCTTTCGTGAATTTAAAGACAAGGCTCTGGATATAACCTGTGACTCAGGGAGTCCTGGAGTTAAACGGTGCTCAGAACGGGGATTTTTACTGGGGAAAGCCTGCTTGTGTGCCTGCCCTGAGCGTATGCTGGTGGTGTCCCTGAGGCAGAACATGGGGCTGGGGACCTTTGGTGTGGGCCAGTATTTGACAGGAAATTTTTTATTTTGCAACTTTGCTGTGTTTCCTTTGCAGGTGTCCTGTCCTGCTGTGAGCTGAAGGTCTTGGAGACGGCGAACGACTCTGCCTTCCTTCGGAACGAGTGGTTTGACCAGAAGAGCATTGCTGGCTTCCAGTTTTCTCGAATGGTTATATTTAAATGGACAATAATTTTATTTATTTGTACAGTAATTTTAAGAGGAGAACTACAGAAGAAAAATCTATTTTTATGCAAACCTTTGATATTTTTATATTTGCATTTTTATGCAGCGAGTAGGGTAGGTGAAAACCTGGCTGGGGTGACCTTGGCTCTCTGGCCGCACTCAGCACTGTTGTAGAGGAGTTTCTGAATTTGTTCTTTTTAAACCAACCCTTCTGCATCCTTCTGTTGCCGTCCTGAGACAGCAGAAACCCCCTGGAGATGGACTTCTCTGCGTGTTGACTACCTTTCCCGCCCTGGCTTCTCCCCGATAACACCGTGTTGCTTGTCCTTGGCACAGAAGTTGTCTTAATGAGGTTTGTTTTTTTTTTTTTGTGTAATTCTTCGCTCCGTGTTGCTCGGCCACGTAACCGAGTGATGTCTGCCGAATGAGCTGGCAAAGCGTTCAGCATCTATTCTGAAAAGTTTGAGCAGAAACAAAAAAAAAAAGTATTTTCTTCACAGTAGCTTTTGAATATTCTTGCTTAGATGAACTAAAACGCTTTCTTAAAATAAATACAAAGAATGTTAAAGATGCCAACTCTTGATTAGAACGTATGCGTCACTAACACTTAAAGCAGTTTAAGGAATCGTGCTTCCTGCTGTGTTAGCTGCTTGTGCCAGCTGTGCGTACAAGAGGAATGAAAAGGACTGAGCTGGAATCTTGTCAGGTAAACGGGGAGCCTCATTTCCACCCTGTTTGAAAAAATATTGTAATGTCTCCGTAAACGACTGCTGTTTTTTGCTGTTCTTCAGAAGCCGGGAGCTCCTGGAAAAGGTTCCTCCGATGCTCTTCTGTTGCGCAGAGGTGACACGGTGTCCTTCAGGGACAGCTTCCTTTTGTAGGAAAGGAGTGAATTGCCAGAAGAAAGATGACATGGTGAGTCCCTCTGTGCTACCGATGCCACACCGAGGGCAGAAATACGTATGTTGCTGTTAAAAATAGATTCTAGATTTCTTCCCTGTCTTATAAGCAGCCTGTTGTAAGCTAAATTCATGGAGAAGACATTTCCTCCTGCCAGGACTTTTTCCAGAGGCTCCAATGGCCTTCCGTGGGGAAGTGTAACATTTCCTCACCTCTTCCTCCAGGTTGTAAAATGTTTGTCCCACACAAGCGTTAATTGATCTCTGTCACCGTAAGGGATGACAACGGGCTACCCAACAGGAGCGGTCGCTGAAAAGAGCTGTTGTGGGAAAGCACAAAAAATAAGTTAATTCAAATTGTTAAATCAAGCTTGACTTTGGAATTTTTTTTTAAATAACTTTTGTCATTAAAAGCCCCAATCGTCCCGTAAGGTTTCTTCCTTCTTCTCTTCCTCATCCCATAGCCGCTGTCTGCTTTCTGCCACCTCAGGGCACGCCGGTGGTCATCCAGGGCCGTTTTGAGTCAAGACCAGCTCCATTCTTCTGGAGCACGGAGCGGTTTGCGCAGCCTTGCAGCACGTGAGGAAACGGCGGGGCGCAGGAAGGGCTCTTTACTCATTTTCTCCCTTGTTTTGCTGTGCTCGGCGAGCATCCTCCCAGCTGCTGGATATTTTTAGCTAGTCTGTACGTACGCTTGAATCGCTTGAAACTCTGTACTTTATAAATTAATAAAATGCTGTGGTTATGTTACTAACGCATTGAAAAGCGTGCTGTTACTGAGCAGCTCTTTAGAATCATGCCACTTTTATTCTTTTAAGATACTAGGTATTAGAGTAAGACTTATGAATCACTAAATGAACGCATGCAATGACAGCCTCTAATTTAAGTAACAACTTCTTGGGGAAAGGGGCAGAGGGGGAAAATCCTGGAGCTCTCTGCAAACAAGCTTGATATTCAAAAATTATCTAAAGGGTAACGTCTGTAGCCAGGAAAATAAGAATAAAACGGAAGAGTGTATGAATGGGTGGTTCCCTGTTTGTCGACAGTTTTTCTTCCAGCTCCTGGGGGAGGTGGCGATGCTGCTGCCCTCCTCCCTCACCCTAGAGCGCTGAACCCTAAATATTGCTGCCCGTCGCTCCTGATGTGGTAAGGGAGCTGAATCTTAATGAAAAGCTCTGGTTTGGTGACCGGAGGAGGATAGTTGCCAGTGGCAGCTGCTCCTGTAGTTTCAGTGCATCACGGGGCAACAGGGCTTTGACACTTGATTTTTGACTTTTTGCTGATTTTTCCCTAAATCTGAGCACAGGCAGCGGTGACTTAAGGATGGGCTGCTCCATTCTTGATCTACAGTCATCATCTCTCTTGAAAAAAAGAGAAAAGAATGGCGAGGAACGTGGCTCTAGGATTCAGCTTCATGTTTCGAGTGAACAGATAGTGAAGGTGAAGCTTTGTTCTGCTTTGGTGGGGAATAAATGTGTAAATTCTCTGGTTTTCTTCTCTCCCCTGCAACAAACCTCGCGTGCACGGGAGCGATTTGTTCAAACAGCCTCTCCAAAAGCTGGAGCTGTCCATCGAGGCAGGCAGCTTAATGGATTGCTTTGGATTGAGGATGCTTCAGACTAGTTAATTTTTTTTTTTTTTCCAATGGGACAAATAACATCACTCACAGCGATGCAAGATAGCCGGGGGCTGAATTTATCCGAGGAAGAATGAAATGCTCGCTACCGTCTCCACTCAGGATCAAGTCAGTCAATTCCATTCTATTTTTCTCTGAAATTAAGCATTGCCCCCGAATCATTCATTAGCAGAAACTGCCATTAATCATCAATCCTGGCGTATCTCAGCAGAGGCAGAAGATGTTTTTTAAATACATGGTAGAAGCTGGCAGTCCTACAGCTGCTGGGAAGCGGTTTTTTTTGGAACTAAATAAATTCCCAGGTCTGTTAATCACAAAGACTAATGAAGGTGCTGCAGGTACCCGTCACCCAACAGTTATCTGCAGGTGACCACCACGGGGATGGGGCGGCCGGAGGAATCAATCATCCCAAGAGGGAATGCTCAAAGCCTCATCCAGCCTGGCCTT
>NW_010129704.1:0-1515 GCF_000699245.1 Pterocles gutturalis | reverse complement strand
CAGAGGTGAGGGGCTGAGTTGCTGGGCGTGAGCTGGGCAACGTGCATCAAAAAAAATAACTGTCAAGGCTGGAAACATTGGAATGTGACGGTGACAGTCGGCACTTGCAAATTGCAGCGCCGGACAAGCCGGGCAGAAGAGCCCTGTGTGTTTATTGTGTTCACTTAGCGGCACCGTCAGCCCACTTTCCTCGTCCTTGGCAATGCGAGAGGAGTCATCTGCTTTAGTGACCAGAGAGACTTCAGGTAGGTATCTAGTTCTGTACGAGGGATTTAAGCAGGAGGACTCAAAGGTACGTGCAAAACCGCAACTGTTCCTCTGTTTGATTTGAGACCAGCTACATTTGCCACTGGTGGTGGTCTTAGCTCAGGCCACAGGACGTGCACATCATTTCCAAGAAAGAAAAATCATGTTTTAAACATCCTGTGTGCTTCCAGCATGAAAATAAAAAGCACACCTTACCAAAAACCTTATTGGGAGGGTCACCCTGAGCTGAAAAAAAAGACACTGCTCTGCCAGTGTCAGTGTACACAACAAAAATAAATGTTTGAGGGAGCGGTACGTCTGGGCTTTGTTTCCTGCGCACGGGCGAGGTGTCAGATTTAGGTCACCCTGCTCCGTGTTTAAGCTGCGGTTCCCGGGAGCACCTTTTCATGCAGCTCTAAACCGCTTTGACACGGCATGATGCAACACGCAGAAAGTGTGCAACGTTGCCGGAACTGAAGGGAACGGGTGTTTAAGAGCTTCCAGGCAGAATCGTTGCTTTTTAAGGCTGGCTCCCCCCAGGTCATCAAGCCCCCCGCGGCAGCAGCTCTCTTCTGACTCTTCAGCAGTAACAGGATCCCACGTCCCTCCTGCATTTAGAGAGAGACTTTTGCTGCCAGTACAGAGGAAAACCAAATGCATTGGGTTTGGGGACGGCAGGGAGCACACACGTATCTATAATTTCATCCACTCGGCAGATCTGAAGTTCTCCGATGCCCCTTGAAGCGAGCGGATTGTGTTCCCCCCTGGCTATAGGGTTACCGCCAGCCACGGCCCCATCCCCTGACCCCCGGGGCAGCAATCACCCCATACCCACTGCCCCAGCCCCATAGTGGGGTTTACAGTTACACCAAAGCCATTTCCAAGCCCAGCGTGGGCTCCCTGCCCCTCCTTGCCAATAAAGGAGGAAAAACAATCCAGGTGATTCATTTCCCGGGCCCCACCGCTGTGACCACTTCTGGTTCGATCACTGGGAGAAAGCCAGGACAGAGAGGTCAGTCGTACCGGCAGCGAGGCAGCTGAGCCCTGGTGCAAAATTTATTAATTTCTGTTGGTGTCTGAGCAGCCCGGACACCCCAGAACACAGGGGCCATGCCAGCCCCCCCCAGGAACATCATGGCATGGAAACCCAGAGCTGCCTGCATGGAAAAAGCCAACCCAGGCTGTTGCAAACTTATTTATTTATGAAGTGTGAGGTAATGAAGAAAGTGCTAAATCCGACCACAGTGTTAACTCTAACAGTTCTCAGCA
>NW_010129703.1:0-51683 GCF_000699245.1 Pterocles gutturalis | reverse complement strand
CTCCGGCAGCGCTGTTACCGGCCTCCCGAGCCCTCTCCTGCCTCGTTTCTCCGCCGCGTCCCCGGCTGCTCCTCCCGGGAGGTGTCCGCTGTGGGTGCGGGTTTGGGGAGGCGGGACCCTGTGCTCAAGGGCTGGTGCGAGGGTGAGAGCTGCTCGGATGGTGATGGTGCCGTGAGGTGGAACGGGACCATCCGAAACACCGCGCGTTCCTTGTGCCTGTTTTGTTGTTGTTTTTATTGTACGTTGTCTCTGAATCCCTGTCTTTGTGATCCTGTTTGGGTAACAATCAGGGGAAAGAGACTAGTGTCTGCTGCTGTGGTGGCTGAGGGGTTCCCTGGGAGGGGGTTGAGGGGGAGGCCAGGGCCAGCAGCTGCAGAACAAGCTTGACTTGATCCAGGTGATTGTGTTAATCTGGAATTTTGGAGTCACTTCCAATGGTCACTGCAATGCTGTGCACCTGTGTGATTTCACACCTTAGCGCCGGCATTGGTCTCCCGTGAGGTTATTGTTTGCTGCAGAGCAGCTGGGCTGGTGTCCTCAGCAGCGTCTCCACTGACTTGAGTTGCTGCAGGTGTGAATTTGACTTGATGGGTTTTTAATGGTTCATGTTATTATAGATTGTCTTCATTACATGACAGACTTTAAAATTAATGTCTGTCTCACTGTTGACCACTGGGAAGGTATGGTTTCCCCTGACCAAGGGAAATCTCAGGCTTGCTTGACTGCAGTCCTATTTCTTTCTTGCAGAAAGTGGCTGTGCTGTGTTCAAACAAACGGGTTTTCTCTCTAACTTTCCAGGCAAAGGGGCTTTCCAAAAACATATGCTTTTGATCGTCATTCCAAGTGAAATGTCATTAGGAAATAGTTTTGTAGAATCTGTGTATGGATAATTGCTATATAAAAATTGCTGATGTAGCCAAGAGGGAAGGGGGGGCAAATCCCCATACTACCACCACATGTTAAAATGAGGCCGCGTGGCCATCTGCTGCAACGTCTGAGTTTCGTCCCCTGCCATATGTGCACACATACGCAGACAAGCTTGGCTGTGCTCCTTGTGGGGTGCCTGCAGGCGGCTCAAGCTCTCTTCTTGCCATATGCCAAACTTTATTGACCCCAAAGAGAGGGCTGGATTTCATGTTTCTGCAGACCTCCTCCCTTAGGGGCAGGGAGTGATTTATCCTTTGCAGTTCTCGTTAACATATAGAATAGCTGCATTTTGTTAAAGCCTGGTGTGTTTTAGTAGAATGATACAGGGAATGTTGCTTTGTTGCTGGTTCTTTTGAGCACTTCACTTTTCAGTAAAGCAAATTTGCATAATATAGTAAACACTGAGTTGTCTCACCTCTCTAGCTATCATTGTGTTCTTATTCCCTGAATTAGTTTTCTAGTGCAGTCTCCAAGGATGGGATTTATGTTCTGTGTTGTGGAGGTCCTAATACTTTAAAAGCCCACTCTCTAAAAGGGAAACGTAATCACTTCCCTGCCATGTGTGGTACCAATCCCATCACTGCCAAGAGAGCAGAGTACATGCCTGTGACCCAGGTGCCTGAAAGTCCAGTTGCAGTTCTGTCATGTCTCCCACCTTGCTCCTGATTTTGAAATGTTTTCCAAAGAAGTTTTTGCTCTTTTCTGGGTGTATTAGTTTTGTGTGTTACTAATTTCAAACTCTTGTAGATATAAAAAAATCCTGCTAGGAGTAAAGCTCTGACAAAATAATCTTAATTTTTACAAGGTTCTTTCACTGCTTCATTGTCATTTTTATTTAAGTTATAAAAATAGGTTTCTCCATTGTTAAGGTATCAGGTTCATTTGGGGTGTAACAGAAGACAGAATCTATCAAAAAGATTATTCTTTTTTTAAGACTACAGCAAGGCAAAAGCCTGGTCATTAGTCCTAGGAGAGAAGAGCAATCCAGTAGAAAAGAATGGCTACTTCCAGCTGTACATGCAAACTGTTGCTATTTCCCTGGGGGGTTCAAAAGAAACAATGCCAATATCTGGTGAATTGCATCAGGCTATATATCTGACTTCCCACCCCCCCCCTCCTTGTTGCAGTTGGGCTGATTTAGTAAGAGGAGGCTTATTGAAACAATATCGATAGGAGATGTAGGAGAAAAAAATAAGAGAATCAAGGCATTGGACCCAAAACATGAACGGACCACCATGGATACTTCTAGGTTCCTTAAAGCTTTAACTTTGTTTGTGCCGCTGCTGGATGTGGAAGCTATTTTGCTTGTTACATTTTTCTTGCTTTAGTGGAAGTGAGAATATATATGCATATGGACCTGTCTGAAATTGGAGCTGTGAATTTATTGTATGCTTATGAGTTCAGTAGCCAGTATTCAAGCATACATTATTGTGAGCTGAGGAAAAGGAAAATGAATATGAACTTTGCTAGTTGAGAAGTTTTAATGCACAAGATGCTGTTGGGGATTCAGAAAACATGGATTTCGTTTCTGATCCATCTACAATTCCCACTTCACATGTAGCACATCACTTCAGTGGAGTTAGAGCTGGAGGTGTTTGAATATAATCGTGGTGATGAGTATTTTCACTGACAGCTTTTTGCTGTGACAACAGTATGATGTTAGAAATCATGTAGTTCTCAGTGGTCACTGACGTGGTCTGGGCTAAGAGAATCCTCTTTTCCCAGGTGGTATTGGCAGAACACCTAGGGTTTGGCAAACTGCTAATATTAAGTGACAAAAGTACAACTGCCAATTCCCAGGCTGTGATGCAATGTCAGATACTGTCAGACAGCGATCAAGAGAGGGTATGGAAAGCTCCACTAGAAGGGGAGGGCTGAAACTTGGCCTTTTTGATCCCAGTAAAGTGGAATTTTTCTTTAGCTACAATGTATAAAATACTAATTCTTCATTTCCTCTCAATTCTAATATGTCACTTCTATATGGCAATGGAGAACAGCTTCTATTCTCTGTCATGCAAAACCAAGAGAAATAATAACCGGGTCTTTTAACTTTCTTGTTCCTTTTCTCTAGGCAGTCAGGTTTGTCAGCCTGCTTGACTCATAGAGCCTCAGCCTGGACCCAGTTTCCTAACAGAGAAGTAGTGAGTAGAGAGCTATTTTGAATGTTCTAAGAATAATAGTGCAGTTTGTTATTCCCAATCTGCTGTTATGCTTTTTCTTTTTCCTCGTACTATGACATTATTGGCTCATAGTTAGCCTGTATTTGCCTCAGTCTAATTCTCAGGCATTCTCCTGCAGTCTAACAGGTCACTCTGTGTTGTGCACTTGTGAAACTGAGCTTACATTTCTCAAGTGCAGGAATTGTATTTGTGTTCACTGAATTTGCATCTTGTTCATTCCAGGCTGTTTCTCTGTCTCTTCAAGTTCCAGTCTTGCTCTCCTCCATACTCCTGCCTCTCCTAGTTTAATGTAACTTGCTGATTTTAACTGGTCCTTGCTGTCTCTCAAAGCTCTGAAATCCAGCAACACTCACTATTTTCATTAGGACATAGGTGATCTCACCTGATGCATCCTTTCAAACCAACACAGAACAGTTGATAAATACTCTCTTGTATGATGATTATTATTTTAATTTACAGAAGTCTGCAGTTATAATTTTATATGGATAGTATTTTTCTAGTTTAAGGAGGTGAATGACTTGTCAGGCTGTACCATGACCAGTTAGATCAGTTTGATGTGGTTTCCATTCAGGAAATACACTGTTATTAATCTTGCTGTGCTAAAAAATTATCTGTTTGAATATTTCTGAGAAGATTTGCCTGTGATTTTTTTTATTTCCTGGATATTCCTTTTTCCTTGGCAGTATGTTGCCATTTTCCAGTCTCCCCACCTTAGTAATTTTCAGAGGTACCTATGAACGTGTCTGTGAAGGTTTCTGATGCTTCTTGAAATGCCTGAGAGTATTTCAAGGGTCACAATTTTCACTGCAGCAGTATTGCACACTTTTCCCTTCCTGCTCTTGCTGAGCTGGGCTGATCCTGGGTGGGCACACACTGACTCATCCCCCTGCGCAGGAGAGACTTAACTGCTCCAATGGCTGCTTATTCCTGGGATCTCTGACAAATATAAAATTCAAATGTAAGTGGCTGAAACACAATGTTGCTTAGTCAACAGTTGCTTAGTTGCCTGATTAGCAGGAGGCTAAAGGCTGTGATACCGACGCAATAAAAAGCACAGAAGCTATATTGAATACGTATACGTTCTTTACTAAAAGTTTTGTGTAAAGATCAGTATACTAAAAATCCAAGCAAAGGAGATGACCACAGAAATACAGCATGTCCAAACAATTTTCTTTCTGATATTTATCATGTAGTAAATAAAAGGCTGTGTTAAACCTATTTTAGGACTGGCATTAATATTATGCAAGAGTTTAGGATAAAATCTGATAGGAGGATATGAATTTATTAAGAGGAGCAACTTCACTGACATTGTCAACTTCGCTGGGACTTATCTGGGCACTTAAATATTCTCTAAGAAATGAAAACATGTTCTTATTGCATCATTACAATAAATCTCAACATTGTTCCAGCAGTAGAAGCGGAAGCTATTAGAGCAGCTTTAGAGCTATAAACTTCTCTTTCTAGTCTTGTCTGTTTGCAGAGGTATACGGGTTGGATTTATAAACCTTTTTCCCCACAACTTTGTTGGATATCACCAAGTTGAAAAGATTAACAAGAGTCAAAAATTCTAAGCCACTGTTTCAAATGATTCTGTTAAGGTATCACTGAAGGTAGCATACTCTACTTTTAATTCACAGTTTGTTTATTAAAGATATTTGTTTGTAATGAATGACCTAACCTATGCATTTAGTAGTAACTTAGAAAAATGCTCAGTATGGAAGTGTATGTTTGGGCTGGAGTCCACATCCCTATGACAAAGAAGCTGCGATTGTTTTGGCTGAGTCCCTCCTTGTGAACTCTTGTGTAGCGTGATAACTAGATGAGTTTATGAAGCGGTATACCACAAGAGGGAGTCGACAGCTGTTTGTAAGAAATGCTGCTACATACAATCCAGATAGCAATGCTAGGGATGCACAACCGTTATCAAATGAAGAACGACTTTGATTAGTTTTCTGTAATCTTAGTAATGCATTTGTATCATGAGGTAAAATACTAATTCCCATTTTCATCAGAGGCCTACTTAACATTAGTTCATTTTGTAAACCACAGATAGAAAGTTAGTGGAAGGTCATGAAATCCTTGTCAGGTTAGAAGCCAAGCAGGTTGAAAGGAATTCCCAAAATACACGGAAACTAACAGTGACAGAGTAGAGGCTTGCCTGCCAGATGTGAGAAGGCCTCTGTGCTTGTCTTCAGAAGAACTTTCAGGTTTGACATATTGCAGGTAAAAGAGAGACTCACTTTCATGGGGGGAAAAAAAAAGAAATCACATTTGCCTTCTAATATTTGTTTATTAGATTTCCACCTCCCCAGGAGCAGCCTGAAGTAAGCAGGGTCTGGTCCCAGTGCCTTACCCTGTTCTAGGCAGGTCTCCAAGAGCTGCAGGAAGACACAGCTATGAAAGCGTGGCCTATTCTGCATAAATAAACCTCTGTGCTTTCCTTCACTTTGTATTTTCCTGCCAATAAAACTGACTGGTACATCTCTATGTTGGTTTTAATTTCTAGCCCCTAATAGATGGTGTGGAGTTTTGCTTCTCTTATTGCAGGGTACTTTGCATACCACTAAACTGTTTACACTAGTACTTTATACAGAGGAATAGTTCTGTTAAAAAAAAACCCAAATGTGAAATATAGCCTACATTCTGGCAATGCCTGCCAGCAGTTTTGCAATGCAAAACTGTGAAATCTTGTTGTTTTGGGTATATTATACTGAGAGTATGGAAAATCTTGCTGAACTGCAAAAGAATTCTGTTATTTTAGCAAAATACATGTTTACTCTCATCTACTTAGCAAAAAATGCATACTTACCTTATCTCATCATGTGCATATGACTCAGTAATGGTATCATTTATACAGCAGTAAGAACCATGTAATTACTTCCCATCTAAGTATTTATTATAATTGTGTCAGTCTTTAGAGTGTTGAATGATGATTACAGTTGAAAATTATTTAGTATTTACAGAAAATCTAAGTGCAATTTTAATAATTTGGATGAAGCTTCCTTTTAAATGCAATTATTTACTATATGAATTTGTACATATCCTTCAGTGGGGGCAGTGATCTGAAGTCACTTTTGTCAGTGTAAATTTTTTTTTACAGTGAAAATACCTCTTAAGAGATTTAGTAGAGATAAGCCTCTGATAACTCTGCTAACTAGTACTGCTTGAAGATGTAGTGTAGTTGTTATGTGGAGTAGAGTGCTTGTGTACCATCTAAGATTAAACTCTTACATCTGCAGTTTACCTCTGCTGTTCCTGCTAGTGGGCATCTCCAACTTGTATGCATTTATCGTATAAAAATATGGGAAGTTCAGGTCTATGAACAAAGGATAGATTTGTGGGTAGCAAAATTTCAGTGAAAAGGATTATGCTTAATAAAAGAGCCTTCTGCACCAAATGAGGTTCTCATTACTGTGCATGCCAAGCCTAGCATCTATTATTTACATGACACTAATGCAATTACTAGGTGTCAGGGTCCTCTGTAGCACTACAGGCTCCTTACTGAAGAAAGAGACCAGTTAGTGCCTGAAAATGCAGTCATGCGTGGGAATTGGCATGAAGCATCTTCTGGGATTGCAGACGTTGCCCTTCCTGCGGCTATATCAAGTCCCTGTGAAGGGCAGGCAGCTCCCAGGCCTGCACATAGCTGTACAACAGCTTCTGTAGGTAAAGCCAATTGGTGTTTGGGGATCCGTTGCCACCTCTCCATCCCTTGCCGCTGCTTTATTTTGAGGAAGACTTACAGCATGCTTTGCCATGGTCTGGAAAGCCTAGGACTGGCCAGGCTTTCCAAAGGAAAAATGTGACTATCAAAATATTATTCTCCGTTTTCTTTTGCTCCGGTATGGTACTGATAGTCATGTTTTGTTCTCTCTGTCTACTGAAATACACATTTAGACAAAGAATTATTTAAAAATGCTTTGTTGCCAAGACACTGAATGAAATGTACTAGTGACACCTACAAAGACAACAAAATGCTCTTCCTTTTCCTTCTGCTCTAAAACATGCAAAGTATCGTAAAATCAACACATAGGCTTTACTGGATAACATGTGTCTACCTTAAGAGTGGCTGATTGCAATGTCTTTTGAAATGCTTCAAAAAGGTCAGATGCATTCCTTGTCACTGCTGCTCTTTCATGCTGTGTGATGTCATGGAACACTTTGAAGCACAAAGAGGGAAGTTTAGGTAAACTTTCAAAATTCGCTGTAAAAAATAAAATCCCATTGCATCCCTGTTTGAAGATATAAAATAGGTAAAACTTCAGAGGTTTTATTCTTCCATTTAAATGTTTTTGTTGATCTGAGTTCTTCATAAGAATTGAAGGAAAGAACCACTTCTATTCACATGATTTGGTTCAGAAGGGTCTGACAGCCAGTGGAAGAACCTTTCAGTACTTCCATTGGAACAAGTGGGATGGCGTTATTCTGTTCGCACACCACAGTCTCGTACAGCGGAGCAGCCTCCAGAGTGAGAGATGACAACGAGATGGATGAAATGGGCTGCTGCAAGTCCTGCAGCCTGAGTGCATAATTTGCAGCCTGTCCTGTAGTCCCAGATGCTGCTTCCTCTTCCAGACTAATGTTTATAGATATTTCGTTTCTTTGACAAGGGTCCGTAAGAGAATATGGGGGGGGATCATCTGTGGGAATATATATTTGTGTTGCTCCTGGCCCCATGCATTCATCATAGCTGAAAGAAAAAAATAATTTTTAATTAGATTCCTGTGAAAAATGCTACAGTATGTTATTTTCAGCATAACAGGGGCAGGTAAAGTGAGAAGAAAAGGATCATCTGGTGTTCTTTTCCTCAGCCTGCATCCTTGCTTACCCTGCCATGTGAGACACTTGAGAGCATAATACTTCAAAGTACAGCTCCAAACACCTAAAGATAACCCCAGAGGGTTGCAGTGAAAGTTCAGACCCCATCCTCCTGCACGAAGGTAACATCTGTGTCAGCACCATTCAGCTGAGGTGCCTGCAGATAAGCGCAGCTCCTTACAGCTGGTTACGCAGGAGCGGGAGGAATAACACTGTCGGCTCACAAAAAGCTGTGCAAGCTGCACCAGTCGCTTTAGGTGTAACACAGCAAGGGTTCACTCCTGCTCTCAACTGCTTTTAAGTAGCTAAGTTAGGAAATGTCTGGGGAAAAGGGAAGTGGTGTTGCCATTTTACAGTTATGAAGGAAAGTAGTGAGCTTTAGATGGAGTCTGAAGTAGAGCACAGCATCAAATGCTCTCCTCCTGACTCACAGGTCTCTGGTGCTCAGCCAGCAGTTCCCTGTGCTGGGTTGTCTGGGTTGCAGATCTGTGCTGGCAGAGGCAGCAGGATTTCTTGCTGAGGTGCAGAGCTTTGATGAATAATCTGGACAGACTCATGCTGGTCATTCTGAGACTCGGCAGACTTCTTGTCACATTCCTCCTGAAAAGGAGGAATGGAAGACAGACCAATTTGTGGGATTTCTATGAGGTGCCAGCTCATGTCTATCCAGGCTTTGTAGCTCTCTCAGTGCCACCAAGCTAGAGCCAGGGGAAACTATTACATCCTCACTCCACTACCGTGCTCAGTGCTTGCTGTCCTTGTGTGAATGCAGACAGGCACCTTAGACTGGAGTTCTGACTGCACAACCTAGGGAAGCCCACAAGGGGTAAATGATGAGTCTGGACAGACCAGTGTGTCTTTGTGCTTCTGTTTTGCCATGTTTTGTGTTGTGGGAAGGGGATGGAAACAGAGCAAATATGAGCAAGCTCCATGTTTTGTACACTACTGTGCTGGCACTGCCCAGCTCTCTGAGCCAAGCTGAACCAGCCCTGCTGAATCTGGTCTGTTATCTGGGTGGTCCACTGTCTGGCTCTACTAGCATTGCCTGTTTGTCCACAAATTAAAGCCGACTCCGCTTTTGCTATCAAACCAGCCCAGATCTTGTGGTCTGTTTTCCTGGCTTACTGGCTACAGGCAAAAGTGAGGAAGAGTCTTAACATCCTGATCCTAAATATTGGACCTGCTTTATTTGTGACTGCCTTAACTGTTTCAGGGTAATTTTAAATCCAATTCTGAAGAAGGGAATGTTTCCTGTAAAAAAACCCTTTGCCTAATCAGTTAACCTGAAAAACAATTCTGCTGGAGCCAGACAAATTAAGAACCCATTTCCTCAACCACGTTAACTGCAGAGCTATTAAGATCTAGGATGCTTCCTGAAACCTGGGGTATTTAGCATATGTCTTCCCAGTAGACTGCAGGCAGTCATTGTGCCCCCCTGTAACTGAATTACTACCAGGCTAAACCCAAGCTAATAAACCCTACATTATAAGTGGCTTGCAACAGGGCAGCAGAGTGACCTCAAATCTACTGCAATCAACCATGGAGGTCCTGCCTTGGAAAAATACTTGGCTCTGCTGCACTCATTCATACCTTTCCCTCAGAGCGCTCCTGCTTTTGATGGTATTGTTCTAGTCCAGGTGATGGAAGGGGTTTTGGGGGGAAGGGAAAGTTAAGAAAGTGAAATCTTAGTACTAGGTTACTAAATAACTCAAATATCCACAGGTGGTTTTATTTTTACCTCCCTTTTATTTTTACACTCATGAGGACAATGGTTTTAAATTCAGACTATAAAATTTTGATTCCCCATCAGAAGGAATGGTATTTAAAAATGTAACTCTGTTCTGAAGATCTTGAATAGGGCTGCTAGATACTTCAGAAACAAGTTGCAGCATGTAGGAGGTCAAATTGGTTTTGTACAGCATGTGGAAAAGATTTTAGTCCAGCCTCTATTAAGCTTACCGAAGCTTTCAAGCACACCTGATATTCTTTTAGAAGATCTTAGACCTCCATCAGAGATGGAGGACCTGGTTTCTTCAACTCTTCATGAACTCGGAAGGAGTAAAGGAAGAGCTGCTCTTTGCGGGATTACTTACTATGAGCTGCATCTTTACTTAATTTACATTTTGCTGACCCAAAGCCCAGTGAATTTATTTAAAATATTTCCACAGATTTTGCCTGACTTAATCAGGCTAATGACGAGCACCTACTGGGTCCTGTTACCATAGTAAAAGAGTTTCTGTTTTGAAAAGCCCATAGTAATGTGAGTTTCAAGGTGGAAAACTTTGAATCTTTTTGCTGAGACACAAAAGGGGAAAGAAGTCTCCTGATTCTAGGCCTGGGCCCAGCGCAAGGGAAGTCTGCCACTGACCTAAAGGAGAAATGGACACACTATGAACCTTCTATTTACTGTTGTTAGCTGATCATCTGCATTTCTTTCCCTCAGATTTAACTTAGTATCTTTCATGGACTGTAGCTCAGCTCTGTAGAACTAAAATGCTCAGTGGGATAAGTATCAAAATGATCTTTTGTTTGCTTCGTTCTCTCCCCTCTCTGTTTAACAGCCTCAGTAATTTGGTTGTGCTTTCAGAGTGCTGTTATAGAAGTATTCCTGTAGTACAACTAATGAATTATCAACACTACAAGCATGAATTTTATTTTGCAGAGAGGAAGTAGAGTCTCTCTTTCCTTGAGGGACCTTAACATGCAAACTTATGCATCTAGTCTTTACCAGATCTTTTTTTTTGTTAGAGGATTCTAAGCAAGTATTATAAGAAGTAATACACAGTTTGACAGGCACCTGTTGTCTATGTATGTTGGTGGTTGGAAAATCAGTCCTCAAAAGATTTAAAGGATTACTTATAAAAAATTGTAATAGCAATATTTTCTTACAGTTGATTGCCATGTATTGATTTGAGTGATACTGGACTAAATCCTTACTGTTCTCTTAAAATAAAGCTTCATGTTTGAGGAGAAGAGGCAGATAGACTCTTGCGTTTTATTGCAGTGAGGTGGGTATCACAAACTGACTGGTACTCCGAAGTTGTCCTGCAGTGTGAGGTCTGCACCTTTGACACAGCTTTTAGCTTGCTTTCTTTTTACTTGCAAACAGCACAAACTAGAATGGAATGAAGGAGCTGCTTTCTCATCAGCTAGTATGGAGACCTCGATACCAGAGGGGCCAAGAGCTACTACGTAATGATGGCTACCACTAAAAAGAACCAGTGCATCCAGAACAATCAGTATAATGATTCCTAGTACTAAAATTATAGTTACATGCAAGTCACTTAAGTATGGTAACTAATGCTGTTGATTTCAGCTGAGAAGGTGGCAGCTGTAAAGCTCAGTGATGTGTAAAGCTGTGATTTCAACATGAGCCAATGTCCATGTCGCTGAAAGGAAAAGTCCCCTGCCCTGTTGCATACTCCCACTGTTTTCTTTGCACTACTTCCTCCCAGCCATGATCCCCAATCTGGAGATAAACAGGCAAAAAGGTTGTTTGTGTGGGTTTTTTTGTTCATGTAGTTTTTTTGGAGGTTTTTGTTGGCTTGTTTTGGTTGGGGGTTTTTTTGGTGTGTGTGTGTGGTTTGCTTTTTTTTTTCCTTGTCTGGATTTCTACTGATTTAGTTACCTGAATTGTAAACTCACAGCATAGTTACATGGGCATCAACACAACACAAGGGAAGAAGTATAAGAGATGGAGGAAATGGGTAGGTCTTAGACCACAGCTCACCGGCAGAACTTCTTAGCCATATCATGAAAGTGCAACCTCAGTAACTGCTAAGGGAATGACACCTACATATATATGTATTTGCGCGTGTGTGTGTATGTATGTGTTTTGCAACTGAAAATGCAAGAGTATGGAGCTTTCAGGACAAGTGGAAAAACAAAAACACTTGCTAGTCTCTTGCAAAAAATACGATAGTTAAGTTTTATCTGAGAGAATCAGTTCTGTGAAGTCATTGTATGTGTAGAAAAGTAGCTGATGCTTCAAGCTCGGTAGAGCAGTCACAGGAAAATCCTTCTAGACAAGAAAGCAAGTGCTTTTGAAAAGTATTATGTTACCATAACCTAATAATGGACCACAGAAACTCATTACACCGCATGTCATGAATATTATGTGTATTTTTTTCAGCCCTGAAAAAAAATCCTTGGTTACAGTACTTGTGGTGAATTCACTTTAATCCATTAGCTTTTTTAAATTATCCTATCTTAAGGTTCAGTGTATCTTAGAGACAGTCATGAGAAGGAAGGGGTTAGTGACCATGAAATGTACTGTTGTCTACTTTTTTTTGCCTTGTTTCTTGTCAAAATAACTTGTCATTGTAGCCTATGCCATTGAGTTTTTAAGGGATAATTATACTAGGAAAGGAAAGGAGGGCTGATGTCTTCTAACGTCATCTTACCACACTCTGATGGGCTTACCAATGTGATCCGCAAAGAGAAGAATGTCACTTAAAAACCAGAGTAGCTCTTCAAGCTGACCTTGTTGACTCAGAATGTTGGGGAGGAGAACTTAATGAATTTATCAGGTCTAATTGCAAGAAGTATTAGGATAGGTTTGTTGCTAAGAAAACCCTAAAGAGCCTGTTTAACTAGCTGTCATTCATAAAGTAGGACCTACTCTCTGGGGAAAGAAGTTTCTACTTACAGAATTTTTTAAGATGCAAACAATAGCTGGTGGAAAAAAGGCAAATCTGGGGAATGAAGAATTCTTCTCTGTGAAGTAGATGTATTTTTGTTTACTTCATTAATTTATGTGTTATGACCTACTGGCTTCTTTAATAATAGTAAACAGAATCACGAAATCTGGAAAATACATGTGCTGATGGGTTTAAGCTATGATGAAAACAACACAAAGGCTGTTTATATGATGTTGGTACCTAATAAAGAAAAAGCTGAAATTAGAACAAATACAGTGTAACTCTCTAAAAGGAGGATCAAAGGAAAAAAAAGTGTTTGACCATTTAAGCAGTTCAGCTGATGATGCTATCTCTAGGCATGCAATCTACTAACAGCTGGGTTTGTAGGAGAGCAGCTTGAAAATCTGTCAGTGTTTCCTTTGAGGTGTTTTTTCTTAGAATACATATATTCTTTGGTGATGTGTAACTACCACGAGGAAATGTATCACTTTTGACAGAACTGCTCTTGTAGTGACATATGTCATGAGACAGGATATTTTTCTAGGTTTATTTTTGATACTGACAGTTTCCATTTGAGATATTAGGTTCATTTAATAACTATATTTTGACTTTTGCATGTTTTGTCAGTGATTTTTTTTAAGCATCAGTTTGTATTTTTATATAATAGCAATCCATTCCATGTTACTGACTGTCTCAGTCATTCACTTAGTTTAATTCTTGAACAGTGACTCAGAATGAAGAGCCCAAACATCTTTCTTTAATTAAAAAAGAAACACCTGGAACTGTTGGGGCCTAGTAATTAAGATAATGATAGTGCAAGAATAAGCAAATGGAGTTAAGTGGCACCTCCTCCTATGCCATTTCAGTCCTCCTAGTTACTATGTTCATATGAAATCAAAATCCATCTGTCTCTGGGCCTGGATAGTATTAGATGCAATTTTTTTACGACTGATCACAAATTGCACTGGGTGAGGGGGTGAGTAACAAACATGTAACACCCAGAGGTAACAGCCCACCTTGTCACTCAAGTCAGGGTCCTGAAGGAATGATCCAATGCTCCATAAAAATCCCTGAATATTTTCTGTGAATGTTTTGTCACATGTTTGAAATGCAGCTATTTAAACAAGGGGGAGACTCCTCTTAAGGTACCCTGGAGGAACCTCTCTGTTTTGATTAGCTATACAGCGACACTGATCTCCTAACTTAATTGACTTTTAAGCTCCCAAAATGCACCTCCAGGGTGCCTGGCTGATCTTGGAGCAGGTAACCATGAACAAATAACATTATTTTCTATTTCAATGTTTTTAAATAGTAAAAAATTTAACCCAAGGTATTTTTCAAGGAAACATCTAAGGCTTAAGTAACTTAACCCTTGAAGAGGCAGGAAACCTGGAATTAAATTTTTTTCTGCCTTTTTCTATTTATAGTTATTTCTGGAATTTTCCATTCCCCCTAATATCTTCAAACTGCTTAGTTAATACCTACTGTATTTTGGGTTTATATTACCCTTCTACACATCATGTAAAATCAATCTGACAGATGCTAACACGGATCTGAGATTCATTAGAAAGTCATTAATTATCCTAAAGGGATGTTTATGGATAGAAGCACTGTATATTTTGGGCTGTCAAGACAAATTGACCAAATTGCTTTTCTGTAACCACCTTGCAACTATGGCAGGCTAATGACAAAACTCAGTGCATGATATTCCTCTAAATCTAACATAAAATCTAATGTAAGAAAGTGGTTAGCAGAAGTGTCTATGGTGATAATCAAATTGAGCCTCAAATGAAATTTGTGATTTAGATATCAAAGCAATTAATCATTAACATCCCAAGGCATTCTTCATAAATTAATTTCCCAATTAAAGTTTTAATATAAATAGTGTTTTGTAATGGACTGTCAATTGGAGAGTCAAGAGTGGGCAGTCCTGAACAGTTACCTCTGCCTCAGCCATAGAAATGGGTACTCTTAACTCTCTTTGTTTCATCAGCCTTCTGCTAAAATTCTTTTTCTACTTAGTTTAAAGCCCAACTGTAAAATGAAGATATTCTAGACTGATTATAATCACCCCCTTGGCCAAATACAGGTGTTACACTTTTTACTGAAATAATTCAGGAAAGTATGGTTTTAGCAAAAATAGTACAGTCAAGAACACCCAGCTCTGCAGCACCTAGAATGCAGTGATGCAATGCTGTTGACTCTTGCAGGCTATATAAGAACAATGAATCTTTTTCAATTAAATGAAGTTAATGCCTTGGGATCTGTTTGTGGCAGCAGGATACTGGTTTTCACTTACTGAATTCTTTCCCTTCAAATATGTGTTATTTGCCAATGAAGTTGCTTTCCTCGCTGCTCTTCATTTCTGTTCTGTTTACGCTACAGTTGTGTTATTAGCTTTTGGGCATGCTAGTTTAGCTTTCAATTACATCTTGCACTGCATGAATTAGATGGAGGAATTAAAGTAATTTAGCCAGTGCTACTTTTCAGTAAACCTACTCTTCAAAACATTACCATATGTAAGAAGATTGATCCCAGTGAGTTAATATTTTAAACACGAGGTCAGGCATGTCTTGTTTATGCTTCAAGGGCATGTCTGACAGTTTTCCTGGGGTTAGTACCCATTAGTCCAAATAATATCCATCATCTAGTAATTAGAAAAAAATACACTTTCTCCTCCATGGCATAACACTAAAGGTAGCTATACAGAATTTTTTCAGGCTCTTACCCAATGCAATGTATTCATACAATGCTTTTCTGAACAGAAAGTTACAATGAACTGTATAATGTATGGAGTGAGTTTAAATGTCTCTACGTAGCTTTGCTTTCAGCCATCTGCTAAGCTCTGCTTTTCCTGAATCATAGAATCATTAAGGCTGGAAAAGACCTGAAGGATCATCAAGTCCAACCATCAACCCAACACCACCTAACCCACTAAACCATGTCCCGAAGCACCACATCTAGATGTTTCTTGAACACCTTGTTGGCACCTTTTTGCTGGGGGCGACAACCTTGTTAAGCAAAAGTTTGTCCTTGTCTGCTGCTGGCAGAGCCCTTCTCCAGCCTCGCCTCAAGTCCCAGGCAGGCTGGAAAGGCAGGAAGGGGAAATTGCCCGCTTTCCTCAGTGCTGCACTCCAACGAGATAAGCTTGTGATCCCTACAGGTGGTTGAAGCAGTGGCAGCAATTACTGGGCTGACACTGCTGCTTTTGGACAGCAATGTCAAGGGTTGCATCTCTAGCAACACTCATCATTTTGTGGCCCTCTTCTTTCACTTGGACTCAGGGCTGGCTTGAAGTTTTCTCCAAGTTCTGTTGCTGAGATGTAAAACTTGGTAAGATTCTGATGATTTGCCAAAGCTACTTTTTCTAAAATATTTAACTACGGTAGCAGTGAGAAAAGAACAAAACCATTAACAATAATCTTTACTGCCTGTGATGCAGAACTGCAGTTAATGGGATGAGCAGCTTTTCCTTGTGCATGCAGAGTCAGATCTTGGGCCCCTCTGGGATGCAGTCAACTCAGCCCGAAAGGGAATCTTGAGGAGGCAGTGGTTGGACACCTTTGTCTCTTTGATCCTTGTATTCATGTCCCAGAATAGTTTCTTAGAACACGGTAGGACATAAGATAGTTAACTTATGCCAGGCTTATTACAGAAGAAGCTGGAGAATTTACAGGAAAACCCAGATCATCTAGTGCTATCCTGTATCACTCATGTATCTCCTTCCAAACACAGAATTCCACAGAGGTATAAAATCCTTCTTTCGGCCTGTTTCAAACTGGAAATGGAAGCAATCTTTGGTATAATCTTAGGAGACCTGTCTGCTAAAGAAATATGTTCTCAGAGCTTGTTCACAGGAGTCTGAGCTTGTTCTCAGAAATCTGGCAAACTGCCCACTCAAGTTGTTGCTTAGGTGTCAGCTGGCTGGCTTTTATTAGGAAAGACTTGTGGGTGCAAGTCCAAAAACCACTCTACATTTTTAAGTGGATTTATATGAAGCTCTACAAATTTAGATGCCAGGCTCAGAGTAATTTTTCACATGTGAGCTTTCTGCTAAAATATTTACACCATCTCTAAAAGCCCATTTATTATTTGGTATGGCTTTGTAACACATAAAGGGTTGCTTGTAAAACATGCACAGAATAGAAAAAGCAAATATCTATATATTGTATGTTCATACTACTGACTTGCTCTATATTGCATATGTATACAAGCAGTCAGAAAAGGGGTGGCCTCATGAGTACACTGGTTTAACTGAAAACAGAGTCTGCTTAAAAAGAAGAAAAGAAAAAAAAAAGAAAGGGAAGAGAGGGGCATGGCTGTTCAACCATTATTTGCTGTTTGTAAGATACAGTACCACTGAAAGCCTGAAGCTGTGTTCTGAGTTAAACAATTTCTGTGCGTTCATTGGAGGGAGTAACTGATTTCCTTCTTTTATTAACTTCAAGGTACGTGAGGCACACAGAGGAGATATAGATGGCCTAAAGTGTGACTCTTGTCACTCATGATGGCCTTTCTTGTATATTGTGAATGTAGGCACACAAATGTGGAAGGAGCTGCTATATAATTTCTGGAATAAATGTCTTTGGCAAGAGCAATGTTACCTCCCCAGGCAATTAGAACTGCCTGATATTTGAAGGATGCTCTTCTCTGAAGATGCTACTACAATCCAGGCAACTATGGCTCTCCAGAGCAGGTTAAGGTTAAACAGCTAAAACGGTAGTCATCTTCCTTCACAGATTACTGATATAAAATGAGCAATCTGAAACAATATTCTCCCTATCCCAAATTAGGAGGTTAAGTACAATTACTAGGTATGTCAGAATGGTATGTTTTCTGCAGTTCTGCCTTCTGATAGAATACTGGGGTTAAGAAAGCTGAGAAGTGAGATTTGATGAAAAATACGGAAAGGTTTAAGGGTTTCTTGCACTTTTTTCCCCCCTTTTCTCCCCCCACCCCTGCTCGTTTTGAGTCTCAAGGTCAGCAATAAATGTAACATGCAAGTTCCTGAAAAAAAAGTATATATTTTTCTCTTGGAAGTGAAACTTTCTTGTAAAATAATTTCTTTCAGAGAAAGATGTTCATAAGTAATTTTACTTGCTTACTTGTTTCATTAGTATGCCATCAATAAGATAAATTTTAATGTGAATATTAATAAGAATTGGCTGTACACATGCCTTTGTTTAGTAAACATATTATAGGAAGGAAAACTTAAACTAAACAAAGTCTGTCTGTAATTAGAGTTTGTGTGACCTGCATTTATGGAGTGGGTATAGGTCTAGGAGTTTTATTTTCTTCTTTAACAGGCTTTGCAAGTACAGGACTATAACACTCAGAATCTTAGAAAAGTGCTTACCGTGGAGGTGAATCGGGATACATGACGTTGACCTGAGAAAGTGTATCCAGATAGGAACCAAAATCAAAAGCTGGGGGAAACTCTTCCATGCAGGTGGATCTCAGCTCTCCAAAAGAACCACCATAAGAGAAGCCATCTGGAGCTGGAAAACAAGGAATTAATACTTGCTGCTCTTTTCCTCCATGCTGGATTCTCTGAGACAATATCACTGTTTACTGCCATAAATCAGAAAATAAAACCCATCTGAGGCAGGGGAATTACTGGTATTCTGGAGCAATCAGGCTTCACAGGACCTTTCTATTCCTTTAAGAGCAAGTTAGCATCATCTGTAGATGAACTGTGGTGTTTCAGGCTATGGCACAGGGACTATGTATTTAGTGCTGCCTTACAAGCTGCAAGTGTCTAAAGCTTCTCTTGTGCCTCAAAGGTTGAAAAGGAGCGTCAATTCTGCTGCATCAGCTTCAAACATTAGCAGGATTGCTGAAGTTCCCAGGAGTTGCATACATTGAAACCTTGCCAATTCTGTGAAGGCTTTTAAAAGGAGCCTTAGGTGTTTGGTTTTAAGTACGTGTCTTGAGAAAATGCTGTTCTCAACAAAAAGGGGAACAACTGGAAAATGGAGAAAATCGTCCTGGTGCCTGCTCCAGGGCTTTCTTAATTCTTTCAGACAAGAGCTTCATAGCTCCAGAAATACCAAGAAGTTAGTGCTGTTTTGTGTCTTTGAGGATAGTTAGTTAATGCTCAATACTCCAGGGTCAATTTCCATAACAATGTCCCAAATTGCGGAAATATCAGCAATCTGCACTCCCCTATTCCCCTGCAATTATCTTAAAAATAAAGTGATCTCTCCTTTTCACTCAATGCATTAAAATAGTACCTGGAGAGAAGAGCCAGATACATCATAGTAGTGGTTCTCCCTCAACAGAGGGTAAAAGGCAGGACCCACTTGAACTGCCTGTTCCTTGTCCCGGCAGTTTTCACATTGGCAAATTTATTCTTGAGGAATTTACCAGGACTAATCCAGTCTGTCATGCACTGTGCTTTCCTTTTGCTTGAGAATTGAAGGAAGCCAACTTCTCAGTGACTCCTGCTGCTCCTATGCTGGCCAGCGGAAGCATGCTGAGATATTAGGATGGCATGTGCTAATGTAAAATTTTCACTTGGGTAGACTGGTGAAATTTAGTTTAAGATTATTCTTTTGAATTTATCTGAAAAGATCACTATGCTTTTCTTTTTCCATTTCTCTATCATTGTTATTTCTAACAAGCGGTTTGAAAATTGTCCTTTGTTTTCACCTGGCTTCAGGGTTTTTTATAAAGAGCTGAAATTAACATAGCAGTAGATTTAAATGTAGTGATTGGATCTTCTTAATGATCAGTATTTTATCAAGCCAAAATATTGATCTTAATGGGTAAAACAGTAACTTCAATTTGGGTTCAACTATTTAATCCCAAATTTAGCTGTTGAAAAGTAGGAAAAATAGACGTTACAGTGATAGCAGACAGGTTGTTTTTTTTTTTGGGGGGGGGAGGGGGTTGTTTTTTTCCTTTTTTCCCCTCTGTATGTTACTATGGGAGTTGATGCTCCACTCAACTCATTAATCCATTTATCATTTGAATTTTTACTAGCTGAAGACTTAATAGCTTTTTTGTAACCGCTTTTTCCTTAAATATAGAAATAATCAGATTCTGTAATTTCCTTGACAAAGTGGCTTTTAAGTTCTGGTCAGCAAACCCAAAATTTTGTCCAAAAATATAATTCTACAATTAACCCCTTCATATTCCCAAATACTTGTACAATATGGGCGATTTTTGTCAGGGGGTAGGGGGATATGAACTGGGACTTCTCTGATGGCAAACCAGTCTCTTTAATGACAATGACAGTTGTAATGACATTTTGATGCCCTGTTGTTCTGTTTATACCTAGTTATTAACTTTTGTGGTCAGAAAAGAAGTAATTGCCTAGTTTGTTGTAGGCTGGTGCACACTGCAGGTGTGAAAAGGTTCCTGGCTTTCCAACAAATAGGAATTACATTCTATGCTATAGCAAGGCTATAATGGGATATGAAAATAAACTATCAGGAGTCTAGCAGTGGAGAATAAATCTTACACTGTATCAAGGGAAAATAAGCTCTGTAAGAAATGCTGTTGTCATTGGCCTTATTTATGTTAATGGTTAACTATGGAGCTTCTACTATGGGAGTTCAGTGCCAGCACAAAGATGCTATTAAACTACAAAGCCGCCTGTGACCTACCCATCCTCTTTTTTTTTTTTTTTCCTTAAATCCCTTGCACAGTGGCCAGATGCTTTTTGTTGCCTGGATAGATTATTAATAAAGTTAAGCATTATTTTGCTATAACTAGCAATCTCACCATAGATAGCATCTCTCCTCAGATGTGGGTGTCTTAACCGTCCATCCTTTCGCAGACTGCCAACAATGATTGTAACACAGGATAGAAATAGCACAAGTCCGATTACTACTCCAGCCACCAGAAGGGGTGAAACAAGTAAACTGGTATCATTTCCATTTTCACCATAGCTGGGGAATTCACTGGTTGGGCTGCTCTGGTTCAAGTGTATTTCTGTACAGTAGAGAGAGAAAGAACGTGTCAGTTGTGAAAAGAGACATTTACAAAGCGTGGTTATACAGATGCAAAAACTAAGAACTTTCAAAGCCCAAAGAGACAGCCCAAGATGGATCCATTGTATGAATTCGTGTTCTTATGGATAAGCTATTTATTTGACCGATTTCTGGAGCTGTTAGTAACTGACTCTGAGGGAGTCACTCAGCAATTGTTTCCCTGTTACTGGGGAATATCCTGCTGGAGTCAATGATGTGTGTTGCACAGTGGTAGTTTTGATTGCTTATTCCTGGAAAGATTCTTTGTATCATGAATTGGTGGATACTGAAAGAATCAGTGCACAAGGAGAAAGTGAAAACTCAAAAATTTGGGCTCTGAAAGGAACAGAGGAATTGTGGCTTGTTACTAGGTATGAAAAGACTCCAACGTTCTGCAGATAAAGTTTTGGGTAAAAGTGAAGCAGAGGAGCATGCTTTTGTAGCATAGGGCATGCTTTAGCTTGTGGGATGAGTCGGCATCCCAGGAAACTGATTTGGAGCAGAGGAAGGAAGAGACTCATTCGGAGTGGGATTCTTAGTGAGGTGCTGGATATTCATCAGACATGGCTTTTTAGTAGGCATAAGCTTGGGAAATATGGTGGTTCTGTTCTGTTAGCCTTCACATCTAATAAATTGTTGAAATAGAAAACCATCACAATGAGCACTTAAAATTTATTCATTAAAAACTTGAAAGTAAATAAAAAAATATTTCCCTTTGTGGTCCTTCATGTGTTTAAACAGTAGGAGGACCATGGTGCCAAACCCATGCTTTAGCCCAGGCTTTCCTAGTGTCCAAACTGGCTATGTGCCTTGTGGAGAGGCTAGGTTTGGTGCAGTCATTCTTTCATCCTCCCTAGTTTGGCCTGATTATGTCGTAAAGAAGGAGTTGTGTGTGCAGGCAGACCTCATCTTACAACAGTGTGGAAGTATTGCGGTGCAGTAGGCACACCCTGTGCTTCCCCAGGTGACTGCAGGCTGAGCGGAGCTGTATCTGGTTTGTGCGCCTTTGTTCCAGACAAGCAGTTCTATGCAGCAACACTGCTACTCTTACTTCCACCCCATTTTGATTTTTCAGTCAAATGTACTCATATTGTACATGGCAAAAAGCACAACTGCTTTTCTCTCTGTTCAAACAAACAGCTCTCTAGATGTATTACTTAAGTTCAATAATAAATCTGCTTAAGGGAGAGAAATGAAAAATGCAAGAATATCCCAAAATATAAAAAGTCAGAATAAACCCAGTAATTTATTCCCAAATCAAGTATCCTTGTGAGACAAGCTAAAGAGAGAGCATCAAAAGTTAAGCAATAAGTTTCTTCTAGAGAATCAACTGATGACATATGATTATATGTGAATTAATTGTCCCATAGATGTATTTATGGGGGATTGTCCTGCTAATGGAGGGGAGGTAAACGTTAGAAATGATAGGATAAAGGATTCAGGATTTCAGCAGATAGAATCCCTGCTTAAGTAAAAGGCTCTGTATGTTTATTTGTGGACAAAAGTTTGGGCATGCAGCAAAGGTAACCAAATTTGGGCCTAGGCCTTGAAAAAAGTTGCAATAGGCACCCATCTTCCTATCCTTAATCCACAGTTTATTAAAAAACAAAGAAACAGACCCCCCTCAAATTAAAAAGAAATCTCCCATTAGCTGCTCAGGATCAGGCTATGCACTGAGTAAACCAGAATTTTATTGATGTAAGAAATTACTGAAGGTGCATATATACCAAGGCTGCTTTCAAATATGGCATGGATATATTTTTATATCTGCCTGTATGCCGGTTGAACAGATAAATAAATGGATTCCTGCAGAAACTAAGGCTAACAAAATTTTGGTCTTTTGAATGTTCTGTAGAGCAAGTATGTGCTTTTGGAAGTGCAAGTGCTTCTTACATGGATAGATGTTAACAGATAATTTTCAGCAATGTTTTCCCCACTCTTTTCCTTTGGACTGTACCACTTAGTGTCCTGCAGTCACAATATGCTTGAAAAGAAGATGATGACTTTAAGCCAATGTATATTATCATTGGCTGATACTTGACATGGAGAGAACTGACTAGAACTTTAAAAAAAACTGGGAAATTAGCATGTAGCAGGGTTTTTGTTAATTTTTTAGAAGCACTTGACTGTTGGCTGAGGATCTTTATGAGCAATTAAGATAGATGGCCAAGAAATCTGCTAACGTTCCACAAAGCATCTTATGCCAAACAAGAAAACTGAATTTCCTGAAAATTAAACTGATTCTGTAGCATTGAATCAAAAGGGTATGGAAAACTGTCCTATGTGTAAAGTACTCTCAGTGCAAAGACTTTTAGGTATGGGATATATATATATTTGCGTTTTTTTAGGGGTATATTCTGTTCATCTTATGACCATTGTACTGGAACTAAACTTCCTCAAAGCTTATAAAATTCTAATTGTGTTTCTCATTTGCACAGATTTTTTTAACTATCGCTGGTGATGTGTCCAACAAGTGTGTACAGCTGCTGGCTTTCCATAGCCTTGTTTATTCAGATTTTTGCAAATTCTGTCTTTGAAAGATGCAACTATCACAGCAGTGCCAGTTAGTTTAAATCACAATTGCAGGGAATTGACACCTGAACTGAAAGTACTGTCAGATACTTATTGGTAATTTTGGCTGACTTGCAAAAAGATAAGAGGGAAGAATCAACTTGTTTGCCATCATGATGAGAACATGAGCCTGGGATGTGAGGTTGCTCCACGCACCATCAGGCCTGTGGTTTTCAAATTAAGTCAAGTAGTACTGAAACCGGAGTTGGGGGTAAACTTCCTGTCAAATTCAGTGGGAAAGAAAAGAGGCTGTAGGGTTTTTGCATCTTTTGGAACTTGAACAACTTCTAAATGATCCCTTTAACAGGAAGGGACTATCTAAAGATAAGAAGAGTGCACTAGGTGGTTGTTGTTGTTGTTATGGTTGTATATTGTTCAGCTATGGAAGCCAGCTGGTATGTTAACATGCTGGCTATTTTGGAGGTTCCTGTGGTGCCACCCAGTTTGAGCACTAGTACTTGGTCTTATTTTGCTTTACAGAAATTTTACAGATTAGCAGTGATGTCAAATAGAAAGTACTCTCTTTTATACTCTCCACTTGTACCTGAGGTGTAATATTTTATTTTAAGACAGCTCATTGATCTAGCATGTTCTCAGGGCTTCCTTAGCTGTTCCAAATCTTGTTTATTTTATCTCTGGTTTCTTACCATCATGAATCTTTCTCTTTTTTTATGCTCTTAATCTAATTGAACCCAGTCTCTGGTAAAAACAAGATATATTGCCATATTGCTCTTATTAGAAGGAATGAGTAACTCCCCTTAGCCTAGCTCCTAAAACAATATGCAGTTGATAAACTTCTCTTATGGTATTATTTTCAATTTGACACCGAGTCTAGTTCTTCAGACTTTACAGACTGACTTACTACTATGGGAATTGCTCAAGTGACTAACAACGACAGAATGAGACACTATAAATTCTTTGGTTTTGAATTTTTTTGAGGTAAAAGATGTTTACGTTACTTTTGGCAAAGTATAAATTATAAGTTTTTCTCGTCTTATCCAAATACATCTTCTTTTGATAAGCTATATATGTCGTATATAAAAATGCTATATTTTTTCATTTGGAATAGAAGTATCTGGAAATTTATGTAAAGCCCATAAAAATAACAGCAATAGCAGAGTGCTAACTTTTTTGGGGTTTTTTTTTTGTGTATGTTGTGCTACTTCTTTTCATTAATCTATCTTGAAGGGACATTTCTTATTCCTTTCTAACTTGGCAGTAAGGAATGTTGAAGTTTCAGATGGGTCAGATCCTGTGAGAGTGAAATGTCTTGGTGTGCAGCTGTGTCATGGGAGCTTGGTTCATTCAAGGTACAGCCCTTTATTAAGAGTGGCTTCTCTCTTCTTCACTGGCTTTTACCTGCTTGTAGCCCAGATGAGACAGAAGGGAACCACTACATACAAATGAAAATCACTTCCCTCCATACTGAAGTAGTTGTGGGTTTTTTGGTGGTGTGTGCTTCCGTGTTTTGGATTTTTTTTTCCCCCCCTCTGAAGGCACATCAGCTCTAGTGAAGCTGCAATGGTATCTAATTGATAGGGTTTCCTATGTTCTCTTTAAAAATTGGAGATGATTTTAAGGTTGGATCTTGGAACCAAATCTCTTCCCCTGGTTTAAAATCTATCATCTTAATAAAGATGACAATTCATGTTGTCACTGGTGGAGAGAATGAGACATGGAGTGGTTTTGTTTCCCAGACTGAAATGTGCATGAACAACTCATGAAGAAGTGCTGATGTTTTGTACTGAGAGGATTTTGTGTGCAGAATCATACACCTCTACATCGCTACCAGCCTCAGTTAAGCCTTGCCGGCGGACACAATGGGCTTAGTGATTATTTGCTGAGGCACACTGACAGAACAATGTTGTACTACATGTACCCCTGGGTTAGTACAAGTTGTTTGGGGTTGATGATCTAGCACCTCCTATGACCTTTCAAAATGCTATATTAATAAAGTGTACAGGACTGGAAATGAGCAGGAGGAAGCTCAGTATAGGATAGTGCATAGTATGGTTTGATTTTTAAATAATCACAACAAAGTGTCTCAAACACCAAAGCATTTAAAAGCCTGTTTCTGATATCCTTATTTTTTAAATTCCCGGTTGGGACTGCATTGGGATATGCAGCCTCTTTATCAAGGGGAGGAGATTGACAGATGGCAAGGAGTTGAGATGTTCCAGTGAGGCACATGGATACGCTAAATTTGTGGAATTGATGAAGATTTTGTTGATTCTGCCGTTATGAATACTTCCTGTTAGTCTGGCCAAGAGTGACCAATTGGATTCCGCACTTGCTGCTGTACTGTGAAATAAGCCTCGGTCTGCAGCTGCTACCAGGCTGCTATCACACTGCTTATTTCGGCAGCTCCCAGGCAGGAGCTCACAAAATGAGTAAGGTAGGTGTATTACGAAAACAAACTGAAAAAGGTTTCAGTTCACAGGTAATGGCTTTGTACAGAGCATCTCTGTAGCAAGGGATAGAGGGATATTATTCAAGTCATTGAAAGCAAAGGCCCCATAGGAGCTAAATCTTAAAAAAAAAAAAAAAAAAAAAAAAAAGTCTCTGAATTCAAAGCTATTCCATCTTCATCCTGAGGAACGCTGGAACCTCCCACTTATATTAGATAAATACCAGGATGTCATCTGCTTATAGGACTTGGGTTATTCCAAGTATACATCTGGAGTGGCTTCAGATTGAAATCTGGCCGGTATTTGATTTCATTTATACTTCATTCAACTCATTTTTATGCAAACAACCTGCTAGTTTTAAATGGAATGGCAATTTTAAAAGTTTTGATTTTTTTTTTTCTTTCAAACCTTTCAAGTCCCTAGGTGTAGTGAAAATGTTAAAAAAAATTCAGTAATTCTATAAAAGGAAAAGCTTCTGAGAACAGCTCACCTCTGTCAGACATGATATTGAAATCAGCACATTTTCCATGGACTACTTGTGATGGATCTATGCTTTCTTCTGACTCCCTGGTTAAGAGCCCCACTGAATGATAAAACTGGAACTGAATGCTCCCTCCCCACTATAGAAAAGAGGAAAATACTGTGCTTTTTACTAATTCTGACCAGTTTGAATAGGGAAGAAACTAGGTATGTTCTCCTCAAATAGCTTCTTGCAATCTACCTTTTATCTTCTTGCAAGACTACCTTCTGTGCCTCTGGTGAAAGATTAATCTTGGCACACCTATTGCTGAGTGCTCCATCACATCAGATCTACAGTAGCTGCAATGGCAACTTATTAAGGCAGGAATAACTAGGGGACCAGAAGGACTTAAAAACTGAGTAGGTACAGGGAGGTTATAGCTATCCTTAAAGTATGGAAGATGGAAAATTGGTCACTGAAGAAAGGTTTTTGTAGGTCTGGTTATGGCAATGGCTCGTGTCAAGTGTAATGAATGAAGTGGCACTGCCTTAATATTCGAATGTATTGAATGTTTGGGTTCTTGCCCTCTAAAGCAGCCATACAGTAGTGCAGACTGTCATGCTACAATGCAAACTCGCATATGTGTGTTTTTAACACCAAAATAATAAAACCACTCAGCTCACCAGTTACGCTCATTTACCTATGGGAACACTGCACATCAGATTCTTCTTATATTGTAGAGAGATGCAGGAACCAGATCAGAACTGCTACTTTAGCATGTTAAATGTTTAAATAGTGTTTAAAAGGAACTGATGATGATGCTAAGAACAGGCAAGGCTATTGGTCCTTTTGCATTTATCTTGTAGCAAAACTGAGCAAATAAGTGAAAGACTAGAATAACCTGGGAAATGTCCTCTCTATAAATCAATTTTACAAGTACGATACAAACAGTATGGGGAAAGGAATTTTCACTTCAGGAGGCCCAGGAGCATATTTAATTCTGTCACTGCTTGTCTCTGCTACCTACAGCCTAGGGGCCAGTCACATGTTGTCCTCCCGTTCTGTATGCTTTTCTGATGGGCACACATAAAATTAAACTGCCTCTTAGCTACAATTGATATTCAATAATAACCATATAGGGTTTGCTTCAAACATTTACATTAATGTGGCTTGTAAAGGGCATTGTGTAGCATATGTATTAATAGTTTAAAGATTGGTTGATCTAGTTTAGCTCATGTATATTGCAGCTCAAACTATTTCATCCACTCACTGCTTATGAGAGCCCATTAACTTGTGCTTGATGGTAGCTTATCTTCTGGAATGGTTCTTAGTAGTTACCTGGCAAAGTCGATGAATAAATAAATTTTTGCTGTCAGTTGCTGCAACTGTGACATTTAAGCAGTTCCCAAAAACAGATGATATTAATTATTATTTTTAAATTTGAGGTAAAAATCTTTCTATACAAATGGTTATTAGTCTTGCCTGATTATTGCTACTGTGGGAGATACTTCAGCATAATCCGAACCCATATGAATGCCATTAACCAGGCAGGACTCATAAATTTAGACTGTTTCTCTGCAGCTCATATTGCCTCTTTGATCTTTCTCACTGCATTTATATGGTCTAATCATAATTAAAACTTTTCACTGATAGTAAAAAATCAAAACCTTCTTCAGAATACAAGACTGTGGTAGGGACATTTCACTTTTATCTGATGCACTCAGCCTAAAGAGAATTTGGAGCATACTTACAGGTACAAAAGCTGCCCATGACCTTGAGAAGCTCATCCAAGGCAGAAAGGGTGGCCTTTCCTCTGAGATATCTAACTCTGCCTTTTTATCATGTCTGCTGGCTATCAGATAATGACTTTTCTCTTCTTGCATTGACATCCTTATTATAGAGCCAGAATGAATAAGATTGGATCACCAGCAGCCTGCAAATTGAGAATGTCAGAAGCAAAGAGAGTGTGGCTGCATAAGGGCTCAGAAAATAAATCTTTGCAGATGCTGTGGCTTTAGGGTATTATGTTGATGTCACAGCAGCATGTATAGGTGCTGTTTCAAATTAGCAGGAAAAATCTTCCAATCTTCAGATTCATGGTCTATTTTATCAACATGATAAATACCACTGCAGTGAAACAAATCACTCTGAAGTATAACAGCCCACTATTGTGATGGACAATATATTTCTTCCCGTATTTTCTCATATACAAACAACTTTGAACTAATACAATTTTATAAGCAGAACCTGACCCTATTACACTTTTCAGAAACTCTGTATTAGTGCTTGTAAATAAGTATGATGAGAATCCTATTTTACCCATTAAAGTAAAGTTACCTTCATAAGCTCCGATACAGCTTAGGTTGGTAGTGATTTGACTGGGGCAAGAGCAATAATTTTGTTTTTTTCTTGTGAGAAACTCCGGTATTTTGGCACATAAGCTTCTCATATAGAATTTGAAAAAATGTAGCAATACAATGATGTTCATTTTTATTCTGAGAGGGAAAGGTTCAAAAAATTGCAATTGGCAAATAATTCTGTATTTTATCTCTGCTGCTTCTTATTTAGGATTTTTCCTATCAAAATAATCCTGTTTCATTTTCCATACTCATCTCCAGCTTCAACAATAGTAATCTACTAGAAAAAAAAATGTAGAGGAATGATTGACATTCACTGCTTAGAAAATAATGACAACTGAAATACAGATCTAGCTCTTTATGTAAGGAACTGGGTGCTAAGATAGAAACCTGTTAACAAATGCTGGAATCCAAAAATCTTTCTTTCAAGGTGACTTGAGGTTTTTTTTTTTTAAATAATTAAAATGTTTTTTCAGTGTTGTTATGCACTTTCATATGAATTATGGTGTTGATGTCTCAGAGTATACGAAACCTATAGTATGACTTAGATTATCATTTGTATCTGTAAAATCTACAGCAGTATCTGCCTGCATAAATCAAGGCATTTTCTCATACTGTTAAGAAGTGATTTCATTCCTTCAGATTTTGTCTGAATAGGACTAGGATTTGTGCTTAGGCAGCTGCAGGAATGTCAATAATAGCAAAACAGATATTGATTCTTAGGATGATTTCAATCACCTAGTCTCTTTGTTGCTAAAGGAACCACCAAAATTCAAGGACACTGAAAGATCTGTATCAATTAAATTACTCAAACATTACTATTTGAAAAACTGGGAAGAAAAAAAATCCCTTTCTTTAAAATCCCTGTTGCTTACTCTAGAAGACCCGTTTGGTTAGAGGATCGGTAAACTGGAGTACAGGACTTGCCATACAGCCAAACACCATTCCAAATATATGCTACGCAGTGTCTAGGGGCTGCTTGGTACATGTAATGTATTCTGCCATGTAGACATATGCTAAGGACTGATACTTGCAGATGCCCTGAGAAACATCTGAATATGCTGCACCACTTTCTCTCCAGGCAGTTAGAAGTCTAGGCTGTGGGTATTCCTCTCAGTTCTTAAAACTCAGCTATATATTATTTTCAAAGAGGGTTTAAAAAAGAAAGAATATAATTCTAAAGGAAACAGAAACTGGCAGTGTGCATTGTTCTGCATTGCTACTGAGTGAGATTGAGTGAGAATAATAGAAAGATGTGGAGTAAGACTAGAACAAGAACTTCGCCTTTTCCTGCAAGCACAGTTTCTTAGATTAGACTCCATTTAAATAGTTACACGTTATGAAAAAGTTGATTAATTTTTGAATTACAAAGGTTTTATAAATCCCTTTGTAATGAACTGTATTGCATGTAGGTTGGAACTTCGGCAATACCCACAGAGCACCCTTGACAATGTCTTAACCTGGAACCACTGGAATGGTGTGGCCAGTTAAGGTGCTTCTATTTAAATTAACTAAACATACTTCTTCCCTCCTAAAAAGGAATATGTTACAGTATAGTCTTGGAATACAGCAGAACTCAGAATGTCCTTAAATATGAGGGCAATATAAAGAGTTCACATTAGAAGAATTTATCACCACCTCAAAGAGACTGCTAAACTTAGATCTGCAAATTGTAAGCACCTGCTCTTATGTGGACTAATATTTGCATGAGATAGCTGGATACACTGCTACTTCAATTCTGGTGTGAATATATGAACATCTTAATTTTCTTATGTGGGAACAATCAGATTAAAAGACATTCAAAAATTAAAAGCAAGTTGAAATTTTATGTTCTTTGCATTAGCAGACAACGACTTTTTTTGTGAAGGAACTGACAGCATGAAAATAGCTGTGATTTTATACAACTCAATGTGTGAGCTGGAGGAAAGGGAATGCTATTCTGAAAAAGGCTTATTCATGAAAGTGATGTAGCACTGAAAGTAATAAAAGGGGAAAAATGGTGCTCCAGGGTTACTAAAGAAATATCAAATCCTAGTAAAATACAATGGGATGTGTCATCTGTGCTGGATGCTATCTTTATAATGACCTTGCAATTAAAGACTTGGAGAAAATCCCTTCCAACAGCAGCAGAGTCACAAAGCTTTGAACAGCAGTAAAAATTTGGTCCTTTCCTGTGAAAAAGTGTTATGGCTCTTAGAAGGAACCAAGTAACAACCACCATGATTGAACCCCAGGGCTGCAATTCACCCCAGTGATCTCCAAAGGTCACCTGTCCCAAGTCTCGTGAGACACACAGCTGAAACCTGAGGCCTCCGCCAAAGGTTACCACTCTGTGTGACTGCTGAATGAGGGAACCAAGTGAATCCTGAGACAACATGGAAGCTGTGAACTTCAATTGCTTAAATGAGGACCTTGTCTCTCTTGCACAGAACAGCTTGTTCAGGGTGGACATGAAAAAGGTGCAGCAAGTTCAGTCTCTAGCCTTTTCAGTTTGGCCAAGGACTGGGTTAAAAGGATTAGCTGCTTTATGATGAAAAGCAGTCCTGGCTGCAGTGTGCTATTTGGGGCTCAGAGGCCTGGGGGGGAGGAATGGGTTGCAGCTGTGGGCCCCATCAGTATGTATGTAACCTTTGTATAGAACCTCTTTCTATGGTAGGGATGTGGTGACATTTGTGATGGATGTCTTTGAATTAATGGAATATTTCACTAGTCTTATTTACTCTATGAATGCTGTCATTTGGATTCTTACTCAAGATAATGTAATATGAATACATCAAATGGATAAAAACAGTGTCTGCCTCCTACAAATGTGTATATTAACTTATTATCACAAATAGTTGCTGTGCTGTGATCCCAAATCAAGATTAATATGAAATCAGTTTGCCTAATGTCAGCCTTAATCTTAGCTTTCACTTATCATCCTTTAATAAAGAGCTCTTCTCATTCTTGCTGGCAATTTCTACTGATAAAATTAGGCTTTTTTCACTGCAATTTAGCAGACTGAAGCTTAAGGTTTTCATGTTTCCATAAAGTGGTAGGAGAGATGCTGACTTTAAGACATGTTTTACTGCCATTTGGTGAATGCCAGTTTGCCTGTCCCTCATAACTACAGAGGAGGCAGGATTCTTGCCCATCTCTTCCCTTCTGACTTGGATGAAACAACTGCTAAAAGGAGTGGCTTGAGAGCAGAACTATCTCCATGTAACTCTGATGCTGCAGGCACCCCATTTTGCTAAGTAACATGTGGCAGGGCATTGTGGTTTCCCTATACAACAGGTCATCTGGCTTTTGGTAGGTTACAGAAGGAAAATCTGTGCATTTATTTTGCATTGTGTTCGCCCCCGGTCAGGATAAAATAGTATCGTACACAGGGGGGAGGACATGGTGCTTGCTGCATGTTGCAGTGCTATGGACTGAACATGACTGAACATCTACTGCCTATATATCCAACATAGTTTTTTGTGCTCTAGTAGAACAGATGATGTATCAGGAATTTGGCATCTAAAGTCTAAATGCTTGCTCCCTTTTCAAGGTCAAGTTCAAGGGGAGGCATATTATTAGTGCTAAAGAGTAGCACGTTACCCAACACCAAATCCTGAGGATGTCAGCATCTCTCATGAGACAAGTCAATTTCTCAAGCACCAGATTATAAAGTAAACGTGCACAATTTTAGCACATCCAGACTGTGACCTCTTTTTTTGGCTTGTTTAGTCATGAAATCCCATGCTGACCTCTATTACTACAAGTATGATCCAATTTTGTCAGAAGAACACTTTATTGTGTGCCTGCTGAAAGGGCCGGCAGTGTTCAAATTGCATTGCGGTCTTCTGAGGACAGCTGGTTGCATTGAGGCTGTGAACTGATACACCAATGCATTTGAATAGAGTGGTGCTTTAAATGAACATGTTTTCTAAGTCAACAACCAAAAGGGCAACACCTTAACTCTGCTGTTCCTTGAACTGATTTGTGATTTAACTTAAACCTGACACTCTCTGTGGCACATGGTCTATGTCTTACGCTCGGTGTTGTCATGTTCTAATTCTGCGTATTTTTCCTGCACTTTCTATGGCCTGCGGAAGAGGGATGAATTACCAGCACACTGTTTCCTTAAGCTGAGCGATTACTCCTAATGAATATTACATGGGTTATGTGAAGATAGAAAATAGGAAAAAGAGACTTGCTATGGTAACATGCTTGGTTTTTTTTTTTCCGTTTCCTTGATGCTTTCATCTCTTCTGCAGTGCTCTCTCTTACTGTGCTATTTGGTGCAAGGATGGCACTCATGTCAGTTAGGTTTTTCATATTTTGCTTTATATTCCTCAAAGTAGGAAATGTAAGTAACATTTCTGTACTATCTTTGTGTATTTTGTTTTTATCCTGATTATGTTTCCTTTCTCTAGACACCAAAAATTAAGATGTTGCATTATACCTGTCTTGTTCATGCATTTTTCATCAGGTAAACTTTCTGTCCTTCTTGCTAACTCATGTTCCATGGAGTATTTCCAGAACGGGGTTTCTGTAGTACTTTGCAAAGCTTGTGCTGACTACTATCTCCAGCATAACACTTGGGGCAAGAAAACATTTGGAGCCCAACAAAACCTTGTGGACTGACCTCACTGTATCTTACCGAAATGATGAATCTGTCTTGTATTTTCATTGACTGACCTCTTTGTTTCTGTACCAGTTATGTGCTTCCACACGCTTCTGCTGTACTGCATCATATACTATATTCCTAGTATTGAGAATCAGGATTCCTGCAGCAAAGTATGTGTGAAAAAGAGCTAGCTGATAAGCCCAGGGATGCACGCTTTATTCTTTCGTTATTAAACTAGTTTCAAGAAAGAGAAATGCACCTCTGCACTGCTGACACTGAGCCAACAGTTTCAGTCTGAGAGAAGGAGAGAGAAAAATGATATTTGTAATCCCCTGCTAAATGCAAATACGTTCTGTCTCTTTCTCCTGGAGATCGTTTCCCTGAGTCAGTGGAGTTCATTTACATTTTGGTGACATCTACAAGAATTTTGCCAACACAGCTTATTACTGCAAACATTGTGTCAGCTCTGACATTTCTCTTTCCTGGGAGAATCCCCAGAACGGCTGTTTCTGTTTAGTAACAGACTTGCAGCTTCACTAGCAGAGGCACACAGAAAGCAACGCCAGCCTTAATCATTCCTGTCCCTCATCTGGTAGAGCACTATTGTCTGAGTTCAGCCACCACAACTTTTTCTGGCTATGGTGTGAAGCACACTGTGTAAATAAAACTGGTGTGTGATCCCCACAACAATTTTATTCTGGAAGCAGAATGGGCACCCTCGCCTTGCTCCTAGAGCAGATGCAGAATCGGTCCCCAGGCCTTGTTTCTAGAGCAAACAACTATATCAACACAACTGAGAGGCATGCTATGGTAGCGGGGCTCACCTACGAACACCAAGCAGATCCAACTCCCAAACAGGCATGTAATTCAACCTCAAGTTAACCCAGCACTCCTGGGGCCAGACAACTGAACCATGGAAAACAAAGGCTATCCCTGTAATTACACTAAAGGTTGTTATAAAAGGATGCTTTAACTCACAGCTAATAATCTTCTTCCCCCTTGTAACTGTTATGGCAGGTGCAGCATTGCAAAGATGGTGAAGGATTTATTACTGCTTTAGGCCAGAAGCATCTAAGACCCTGATGTCTTTAGTCTTCCTTTCATATATTGCTGGTTTGTTCATTTCTCTGGCTCTCCCACACAGAAGGACTGAGGGGATTACTTCTACTTCTCTCCTCGGAGAAGGATATCATCAAGGTTTCATTAATTTATAAACATAATTTACTGTGAATTACGGTTGTTTATCAGAGTCTCCAATGATAGTAAGACAGATCAGGAGAATATTTTGTTGTCTATCATTGCACACTTTTTTTTCCTACCCTGCTTATGTATTTATATATAATATGCATTTATTTGCCACTTTTCTCTCTGGAACAAAGCCTGGCAGATATAAACACTTCTCTTGCAGTATAATGATATGAACAAGCCTCTTCTGTTAGCCGCTCAGATGAAACCAACCAAATTATTTCAGTCATGACTTAAGGCATATTTAAATCTAAGATTTCAAGGGTGCTGTATGCCCCCTGGCCCTGCTAACTGTCTTCTATTTGCTCTGTATTCTTCATCTTATTCTCAATTCTACTGCATATAGTGTTTCCCACTAACTCATGTTTTGTAGAACTAATGTGCCAAAAAGCTGGATTCTGCTATTTACTTATAATGACACCGTGGACAAAGAAGTCAGGCCTCAATTCAGGAAACCGCTTATGTGCATACTTTATGCACTGTAAATGTATTCTTGATTTTATTAATATAAAATTTTCCAATTCAGGGAGCACTGAGATGCATGTTCCAAAACTGTCACTGTTTTACCTATTTACTCTGTGGCAACAGTATTTGCCCAGCTGATGGGCTCTTTTTCTTGTCTTGTCATTTTGAAAGTTTGTATTATAGAAGTGTTATAATAAAAATTACTGAAATGTTTAAAAATAGCTTTTTTAAAAATTCATAGACTTCATATTACAGATGAAGGAAAAGGCATATCAAGGTAACTCTTTAACTAGATTAGTTTCTTGTCTGTGTTTGTGGGTTTATGGAGCAGCCTTTGGCAGGCTGCCTTGATAGAAACTCCCCTTTCAAACCTTAGCTTCTTTTCCTGAAAAAATGCAACCATACAAATAAATTAATATATTTTGAAATATAACAATAATACCGATTATTTCTCACTATGAAACTGAACTAGTCATTGTTTATATCCTATCAAATAATTTACTATTATTATCTCTACCTTGAAAATAGCTGTATTTATCAGAACTGAGCATTTTTGAAGTTCACAGGGCAATGGGGTCATCATCAGAATGACTGTCCCATTTCAGGAAGATGGGGCACTGGCATCTTGACTTGCTGATACCTGATCATACTCCTTTCTTAAGGCTACTGATTTCCATTAGCCATTGCTAATTTCTCTAGCTAGGAGACAAAGGGTGCCAGAGCCAGGCACGCTTGCCTTTTATGCTTCCTGTATGCCAGAATTCTATGCTTAGTTGTTATTTTCTAAAGCCTCTATTCTTTTCAGCTACGTGCTTATAAAAAGATAAGTTGTCAAATTAAAGATGCATTCATTAGGTTAAAATTTAATATTTTTTAATGACTGTTGTCACTCTTCTATCTCAAGTGCTTTTATGTTCATGTAATAGTTGTTGAAGTAACAGTACTGTGCCTCCCTGTTCTTTTCTGACAAGAACTGTCCAAAATCAAAGTCCAGACAGTATTCAAACATACTTCCCTCAACAGTCTCATACAAGATTTTGTTAACCATCTTGGTTCACTCTAGGCTGGATTATCTAGAGAGAACATTACATAGAAAGGATTACCTATGAGATTTTATATAAAGCTGCACAGAGAGTGATAGAGATTATTAGTCCAAATGACCTGTGGTACTTAATGGAAAGGCAATCTGTGGGATTATCTGTGTAGATGCAGCTTTTAGAGTAAACGTAAACCTGGCTCCTGTAGCCTTAAGTAAAGTCTTTGTGATGGAGTTATTTTAAATTTTTGTGGAGGGTTTAATTAATGATAAAAAGAGAAGTATCAGGTGACAGAAAAGTCACTTAAATTTCTTTGGTACAAAGGACTCCAGTCATATAACCCCTGGAAGTGGCAGCAGTGATTGCACAGGTTATGACTATCTTTGGCTTCAGTAGGGCAAATTCTTTGGTTCTCATGAAAATGTATGTTTAAATCTGAAGCAGAATTTTAGCCTTTAATATTACTTTCTCATGGTTTCAGTAAAGTCGCTAGATAGATAATACAGCTTTAAAAAACCACACTTAGGTAAACTGAGACACTAAAAGATAGGTAAAATCTCTGTATGCGTGTAAGCCTCTATGTTAAATGGTTGTCTAGAGGACTGCAAAAAGAGTCGGTGAAGGCAAGTACATCTTAAGTGCTACAGGTCAGCGTTGTTTTGCTGAGCGTATTTTCTGAGAAATGTATGGTTAACCCTTGAGCAAAGGCTATACATTTGATTTTCTCTTACAGCAAGGGAAATATTAACTTGTTTTATCAAATGGAACAAATCCATGCATTGCTTCTCAGGGCAGCTTCCCCTGAGTAGATGAAGTACAATGCTTTTGTTAAGACTTAGCAGTGGTTCTGCTTCTGATTCAAGAGGATTTAACAGTGAAAAATCACCATTAGTCAAGTTAAGAAAAGGGAACACAGGAAAGAGTAAGGAGGAGAAAGAGAGAGGAAGAAAGATACAAGAATGCATTGTTTCATGTGGTGATTCTGGTTGACTGATATAGAAAGGAACAGGCAAATTATTCATACTTAAAATACACTTTAAATAGTTCATGTTCTTTCCCATTAGGCTGAATTTCATGGTAGCTGCAAATTAAATGAAATACTTTTATGTCAGTGTTTTGCTTCTTGAATGCTAAAATTAAGCTCCCAAGGTAAGCTAAGGAAGTAACTATCTTGTCTCTGAAAACCAAGATAACTATGGAGGGTAAAAAGTTAACTGAATCGTGGGGATTTATAATCCTGTGATACGAAATTAATTCCTGTTCTATTTTTTCTTTCTGTGTTAAAGCATCTCTTTTACACAGCTGTGTTTATATATGTGTATGCACACACGACCTGTTGGTAAGCATATACTGTTGGTTGTGTAAGAATCATCTCTATGAATGCACACACATAGCTTGTCAACCTGTTGTTGATTACTGTGATGACATAAACAGCCTTTTAGGAATATCAGTTATGTCTCAACACACTGACTAGTATTGTTATTCTTTACTTATATTGCCACAATGCTTAGAAGCCATGGTAAGGAAACTGGATGTGTGAGGTGCTACAAAAAGAACAAAGATTCCCTCCTCTCAAAAGAACTTATCCTGCATTCTTGTTCGATCCACCACTTGTTGGGCCTCTTCCTGACAGAAGTAGACTATGGTTTGCGGCAATAGCATGGGTGTTTTCCATCTTGTAGGAACACACTAAATGTATGATGGAAACCTCTCCTGCAATATACCCTTATTGGAAAGTCCACTCTTACTCTCAGTAGATACTGTGGATGTTGATTTTGAGGACCCAAGGTTTTCCTGATTTCCTTCCCTTCCCTGAAATTTCACTTTACTGTGGCTAGCTGCAAAGCTTTTCCCGTGCATACCTAGGTCTGAAAGGGTGTGTAAAATACTATAGCCTATCTTTCCTTTATAAACTATTCTGTATGTAAGCCCTCTGGGATCTTTCTCACTGTCTCAAAGAGGAAACATTGAATGTCTCTACCATCTGCTCATAATTGGAAAAGTAATAATGTCAAGAGTTCTAGTGTGACTGGACTGCTCACAATACTGGTGGATATCCTCAGAATACCGTGGCCTCATTCTTGTCTTACAGCAGTGGACCACAAAAGATTTCAGTGAGTTCCGTGTTAGTAAAACTGGTATGATACGGTTAAGAAAGAGCTGTCAGTTTTGTTTTTCCCCTTTCCTAGGTATTTATTTCTGAACTTCTTTCTTAGCATCTCGTTTTCCTTTGCCCTTCCCATTTCTGAGATTGTGCTTACCTGGGTAGCTGATAGAAAGCTCTTATTCTAAATGAGTACAGAGACCACATGGTGGTGGTTACTGGTACAGGGAGCCCCCATTATAGACACTATGGTGTCTGATTTGATAAATGCTAGAATAAAAGTTTCTCGGTTTATTCCCTCCCAACACCTAAGTATGTGAATCCAGAATATTAGGTCAGGCATTAATGACACAGTGGGCAGGAGGTGATTTGAAAGTCATTTCCCTTTTTATCATTAGTCTGCTTCCGTGGCTGATGTACTGCCAGTGTTTTAAGACATAGATCTCACACATTGCCCTTAGCTACTGACAAATCCAAAATCCTCTGGAATGAATGCGCAGACTGAGGAACTTGGCTGTTTATTTCTCCATTTAAAGAAAAAAGGCTTTCTCAGACCAAAAAAAGAAAACCATTGGATGAATAAATTTCTAACAGATATGCTATAGAAAAGCTTTTTGTTTTTAAATGTGCACAAAGCACAACCTTCCGTGCTTTTGGATTCTATAATCTGTGCTTGTTACGTGCTTGTTAAAGGCCTGAGTACTCACAGCGGAGCTGCTAGTTTAAACCTAAGTACTGTCAGAGAGGATCTAGTCCAGTCCAAAGCAAAAAACCACCATGCTTCTCTGATGCATTTTTCAGAGGTCTAATGCTGACAGGAATGATTGACCAGTTTTCAGACTGAGGAGAAAATTTTCTTGGGACAATAGGAAAGACATCCCTTCTTTTTACTTTGGTGGCTATATTTTATCCCGGTTCATCTGGGTGACTCTTCTATAATATTAGTTGAAAGCTGAGACTGAATTGCTGTTTTATTCCAGCTTTACCAAATGAAGTTGCATGTGATCAGCTTCCCTGGGAATCGCTGTATAGCTGTAGTCCACCAAAAATTCAGCAGTCTCAAAAGCTGATGACAGACTTGCAGGTGAGTAGAAGCAACTAAGTACCTACATCCTGACTGCAGAGTGAACTGTACTGCTTTTCAGAGGCACCTGAAAAGGTTCTCACTTTCCAGTTTGACGCATGCTGATGTATGTTTGAAAGTAAAATTATTGTACAGATTTTTCAACGTGGTTCCAAAAGATGTGTGTGTGCTTTATGGTATACGTGCTGCATAACCACTAGTTGTCATACAGAATCAGTGCCATTACGGCTGGTTAGGCTTTACTAAAAGGTATCTTGGGTTTTCAGAGGGAAAGGAAGCGGGGGGAAAAAAAGTAAAATGGAAAGAGCAAACTAAAATAACACAGTAAAGCATGCTATCAGCATTGAAAGTCTTTTTGGACTTTGATAAATGCTCCATATAATGAATTTAAGAAACAGACATCTGCGCACTGTGACAGTATCATCAGCTGCTTGGCAATGTAATTAATTGATTCTAGCACAAAAGTGCTTTGCTAATTACATGGAAAACAGTCTTGTGAGTAGTACTCAGAGGGTTCATTTGCTGTCCTGTTGAGTGCTGTGCAATATGTTCGTATGTTCAATCTGAACTGAAAGAATGGAAGTATTTCCTAACCTATGGGCTAAATGTTTAGATGTTAGTATTACAAAAGCAGAAGGTTAGAAATAAGAACAATAAATAATTCATGTGGAGTGCCTCTATCTTGCTCATAATATATAGAAAGAAGAAAATTAATGATACATATATATACACACACACCCTTACATACATATTACATGAATATTTTCATGTGCTCATCTAGCCACATGTCAAGACATGACTTCCCGATATGAATGCTAACTGCATACAGAAATCTGTCAGCTTTTGAATTCCATCTAGCTCTGTCGCTGTCCTTTATTCCTAGGTAGCAGTGCTATTCTGGACAGTATGAGACCGAAGGAAATGGGACACCAGATCTAATTGCATAGTCGTTCTGTGTAGATTTTCTGTTGGTGCTCATCTTCTAACAGGTCTTACTGTTATTCAGCAAAACCAGCGTACGACAGGGGTGCTTTGGCACTCGTCTGAAACATTTCTGTGTCTGTGAAGTATATATGAAGTGACAGATGTTAGTGCCTCACTGGATGACACTGCTCTCAGGTTCAGCTGCAAACAGCAAATCAGTCTTTCCATTGAAAAATAATGAATTTTTCCTCTAGGCAATTTCTGATTTGTGTGAGCTTCTGTAACCACTGCAAGGGATCTGTTGGTTTTGTGGTTTTGAGCTCTTAACTAACTACTGTAATGTGTTCAGAGCAAACCTGTGACTCTTTGACTCTATTTAAGTATTTACATATATTAAAAAGAGTTTGTTACCACTCACTACTTACTTCATGCACACCTTTACAGAAGGGCAGAAAATAATGCATACTTAGTTGTGATGTCAGTTGCTGAAAGGTTTTCATGTGATCCAGGCAAAATGCAAGATCATCAAAACTGATGTGTTCCCATTAAATCTTCCACAACCACCTCCAGTATGTTTTCTCAGAGAAAAACAACAAACAAACCACATGTCTAGCTTTAATCTCTGCTGATCAGATTAGGAATTAAAAGCATAAGAACCTGAGGTCTTGCCTAATTCAGGTCTTGTGTGTCCTCCCATGCACGTTAACTGTAGCCCTTCTGAATTCTCAATTATAAACCCATAATCTTTTGTGCTCTTGGGATCTGACCTGAATCCTGCTCTACTTAATGGACTACAATCAGTTCTACAGAGTGCTGGTGTTGCATGAGTGCTTGAACCTCACTGGAAAGCCAGGAGCGGGTTGTGACAAACAGCTGGTGTTGAGGGGCTGCTGCCTACACCAGATGTGTTTCCGAGGGTTTTACTTTGGATTAGCTCTATCTTGACTCCATGCATTTGAATGCCAGTTAGAGGGTGGAGCGTACTACGCTCACTCCTGAAACAAATTTTTTTTGGTTTAATTTAATCTGAAGTGTATTGCCAGTAGCTGTCAATCTGCTCCCCTATTGTAATTTCTGGTCTGTTTGCAAAATTGCAGCTATGTTCTTCCGTGTACAATGTTGCATTAACTAAAAACCCCAGGTCTGCAAGTATTTCTGGCAAGTAATTAGTGACAGCAGTATGTGATCTGTTCTATTTGTACCATGTAGAATAGAGGTCTACAAGTAATTTTCCCTCTTAGATGCTGCTAGTTACAAAATGCCTATGTTAAAAGGAAGGCTTCAGAGTTAAAACTGTGGCTTGAAATTAACAAGTAAGCATAACAAGCAAAAAGTAGGAGCAGAAAAAGCTGAGATGGTTAAATCACCAAGTTTGCTAGTAAGCAGAAATTGCTGAGATTACAACACTTTTGTTCACCAGAGATCCTCCAACTTATCTTTCAACGCATTTGCAACAAATCTGGTTCTAAAACAAATGGCCAGAACTATCTGCACTGTTTACAAACATTACCCTAGGACTCATTTAAATACGCTGGGTATCTATGACTTGACAGTAATTCTTACCTGTCCCCTGAGCAAGTATTATTTTAATCAGCTGGCAGTTTGTTTATTCATTCACATTAACATTTCCAAATGCAGAGTGCCCAGCCAGCAGTCACTGCTCTGTAGAGGTGCCAGTGTCTAATTGTTTCCAGCAATGACAACTGCCTTTTTTAGCCCTTTTTTCCCCTCTCAACTGGAATTTCAGAGCATCAGCCTTCACAATACATTAGCTTAATGCATTTTGAGCTCTACCAAACCTTCCATTCCCACTACTGCTGCTATTTGTCTACTCTTCTACTTGAAATCAGCATGCAGTATAAATGATTTAGACATATGAATAAATAAACTTCTAAATATCCATATCCTTGCAACAGCAAACCCAGATCAAATCTAATATTTGGAAAAGTATATTGCTACAAACACCGATTCAGTGAGAAAATGGATTCACATTCATAGGACATTGTGTCATGACTTAGGGAAGTGACGGGTAACTCACTTGAGCATGTTAGTTTGATGGACATGTAGTCTCTGCCACAGTCCTTCTTATAGTGACAGCGCAGCCAGTTTAAGAGGCAGAGTCCATCACCACACTGTAGTTCTTCTTTTTTACATGGCAGAATGCTCTGTTCATCTGAAAGCAGGAGAAACAATAGATGACACCGTGTAACAAGCAACTCCTTCCTGAGTAACAAAGCCCCATGTCTAGTGAAAGTCAATCTTCCTGCCCTGGGAGGATGAAAACACTGTCCGCTTTGTCAGATGTGAGAAGGGTCTCGGACTCAAATATTTCCTCTACTGTTGTTGCTGATCATTTAAATAGTGTCGAGACAGATGAGGTCCAGGTGAAGCGCACCAAAGAAATCACAAGCGTACCATGTCTCTGAGGCAGCTGGCCTCCTGACTGACTGACATGCTTTAAAATGGGAAACAAAACAATCCATCTTCGCCCTAGCTTAACACACAAAATGGATGGATGAATGAGAGGAAAAAAAGAGATCTGCTATCTTGCCTAAACCTGAATGACTAAATTAAGGGCTTCTTAGCTGTAAGTGTAACTCTCACAATCCCTTTCCAGTTAGACAGTTAAGGGTAGGAACTCAGTCTGGTACTGAAGGCGCGGAGGGCTAGCATGCAAGTCAGTACGCAACAGAACACACAGGCAATTCTGCCACATCATGGTTTTGTTTGCTCTCCAATATTTATAATTCGGAGCCTTTTTGTCATCCTTCATAGCTGCAAAATCATGCAGTTTGGAGTAATTGTTCATGATTTACAATTCTCCTCACAGCTGCTCCAGTGGAAGATGTCAGTACCCTCAAATGTATTTATACATATCACCAGCATTGACAACATACTGTTACAGTAAATCTTAGATTGTATGTTTGTACCAAGCAGCTCTGCAATCTATAGAGGCCAATAATCAGCTCATATATGTTTTGTACTTTGAGAACACCTTGCAGTATGTTTCCCAAATGGCTACTGTATTTCTGGGAGGCATCTCAGATGATTTTTGGGGCAAAATGGCACAGAATTCCCAGCAATTAAAGCTGCGGGGATTCCTGTCTGGTGTTTTGTTTCGTGGTTTTTTGTTTTTTTTTTTATTTTTTTGGTTGGTTGTGTGGGTTTGGTTTTTTTTGTTTGTTTGTTTGTTTGTTTGTTTAGAATTAAAATATTATAGAAGCAGCAGCTAAGCCATAATTACTCTGTGGTACCGAATGTAGTCATTGTGTAAATGGGAACAACTTTTGATAACTTTAGACTGGTTACACAGTCATTGCAAATATCAAAAAGGAATCTACCTCAAGAAAATGATGCAAAAGGAAAAAAAATAATGTATTAGCAAATTTATTAATCGGTCTTTTTATGCATCTCACATATTTATATCTTCCATAACCTTAAATCAGAGGACAGACGCAAGATGTCATTTCTAGACTGTTAACGTACCTTGATGGCTTCTGTAGCCCTGCATTTTACCATGTTCTCCTTGGCTGTATTTGGGAATCATACTTTACCATGTTAGAAAATATGGGAAAATGTTCTTATTTCTACCTCTGTAGATGCTCCAGCTCTCCTGAAGCTTGGTCTTATGTCTCTAACTTTGGGAAAATTTCCAATTTACGGCTTGTTTTGTTCAGTAGAAACTTTTTGTTTTTTCATCAGAAACACAGAAATGTAGCTCTGAACATAGCTCTTTTCCCTTTTTTTTTTTAAATTTTGGATTTCTGTCTTCTTTCAGGTTGGCTAATAGGATCAACTTGCAAAAGTACAGTTTCCACTCATGCTTCCACTTAGGATTGTGCTATTCTAAAAGCAAAGTCTTTTCCAAAACTGTATATGCATATACAAAATACTTGGTGGTGGTATTCTGATTTTGTGCTCCCTATATGTTGGGACAGTTTCTGATGGGGACTGATGCTAAGAAATGTACCGTACAGCATGTACCCCAGCACACAATAGCATGAATACGTTGTAACTGCTTTTTCAGCCCATTATTGAGCGTCTCATATTCTTTCTAAAGGAACACCTGATTCCACAAATGTGTTTAGTGTGAGGAACATGATTATTACTGTATTTTAACATACACTTCAAATGATGCATAAAAGTAATCCCAAATAGCTACTCTCTGTTGCTCCTCTTTGCAGTGTGTGTGTTCTTTCTCCAGCACCAAGTTCTAGGCCAAAACAGAAATCACTTTGGATTCACGTTCCTCTCCCAATGTGTCTCTGAGGCAGAGTTATAATTACAATACCAAATGACTAGATATTGTTGGGCTACTTGTCAGCGTGGCACCTGCAATAAACCAGGAGTGTTGATTTGTCATTCAGAGCTTTGTCTGTTCAAGTCTGCAGGGTTTTTACATTTGTTTGCTGCACAGGGAATGAGGTTCACATCGTAGGCTACCTAATCACTGCAACTTGAGAAGGAAGTTTCAGAGCAATACGTTAAGATGACAACAAGGAAACATGGTTTACAAATTTCTAAATACTCTAGTCTCTTCTCTTCTTCGTTGGGCTTTCTATGACCTACTTTTTAAATAAAGTCTGGTACTTCTTGACATCTGTTTGGGCCAATTACTTGCTTGCATACTGTGCGCGTCTGGAGAATGAAAATGGCAGTTTTGTACCTCAGTAGTCTAACTTGTAAATCATCATAAATGGGGAGCATTTAGCCCAAAATATTCAACTCTGCTAATAAGAGGAGATGGTTAAGTGTGGAATAGAAGCAAAGTTTAATACGAGGTTGTCCTAGTAAGAACTAGTCTTCCAACTGGGACTAAATAGCTTGCAACCTGTTGGGTGCTCTGCCATGTACTGCATTATTCTCTCCCCGAGACGATCTGGGATCTCTTTTGTAAAGCTCATCTCTAAGATCCTGAGTCCTTGCTGTAGAAATCCCAGAACACATTCTGTAAGTGGGGGCCTGTTTCCAATGTTAAAAAATTGGAAGCAGCCAATTAAATGATTTAGAGTGACTCAGAAAGCTGTTCTACTCACCGAAGTGTTCAACTTTCTGATGCAAAATGTATCATTTCTATATATCTCTTGGGGTTCCCAGTGGAACGGCGACCTACCTGTATTTGTGATCTAACTAGAAAAACATTACAGGCCAGCTGTAGTTACTTTTCTGTCCTAAGTAAGTGGGAACTGAACGTTGAGGTTAAGTGTAAGTTCTGAATATTTCTTTCAATCAGGTCTGAGCCTGATGGACAACAGGTTGTCTGTGGACAACTAATTCAACTACATTAAATAATAATATGAAAATGTAAAAGTAGAATAGATGTTCTGGAAATTGTCTTCCCGAGAACAAAGACAGATATGGGATTGGACAAAGATGGAAAAAGAGATGCTACAAGAGAGAATAGCTAGTTCAGGATCTTGTTAGCAAGAGCCAATGCCAAGTAATGGACAGATACCCATCCAGGAGCCAGGAGAGCCTTGCTTCCTCCTTAAATGGCTTTGTAATCTAAAGCAATGAATTCTTCTGCCAAGCTTTTTTATCTTTCCACCTTTTGTGTTATCTAGACACCTGAAATCTGGAAGAATAAGGCCAGTTATTTTGTGCAGGACCTAGTGCTATGAAGTTTCAGTCTTAGTTGGATCTTTTAAGTGTCCATGGTACTGGTAGAAGTAATTCTGTAACAATTCTGCAGCTAATCCAAAATAAAGCTAGGATGCTGAAACCTGTAAGGATCAGATACTTACAGAGCTGCTTCTCTTAAACCATGAAACTAAAAAAAAAAGATTAATTGCTGATAGGGGAGATTCAAAAGTAAAAAAAATTTTAAAAACTGCACATATTTCACTATTTCTTTTTATAATGCTTCTAATGAAGAAAGAAAACAATTGCTGAAGGGAAAATTCTCATTTTAATGATAGAAGTAAAGGGATTAACATGCTTGCAACTAAAAACAGCAATTAAAAGATAAGAAACTTGGAATTAAAGAGGCCAGAGAAACAGTGTCATAGAAGCATTATCTGCATTAAGAATAGACAGTGATCAAATGGCTTTGGCTGGAATGTTCTCCAATGAATTATCTTCACATAGGTCCTTGAAGACTGTAGGTGTCTCAATGTCATATAATGTCATTATTTAAAAAAAAAACAGTCTGAAGGATTTCAGGAAGTTCTAGCAAAATATGCATTAAGTCTTGGAGATAAAATCACTGTTTGCATAAATGTGGTCAAGGCCAAGTGAATTGCTTGCTTCTGCCAGCTCTCAGTTTGAGGCCAAATTTTCAAAACACCTGAAGATAGAGACGTTAAAGTAGGCTTTACAAAACCTCATAATCAATTAGGTGTCCACCTCTTCTTCAAAGATGTTCTGCATAAAGGTATCTGGAGATCTACTGCATTTTTCGGTGTTTGAACATATATCTCAAATACAATCATTATATAATAATGAAAAGTCAGACTGCAAGAGTTAATAGCGCTCAGCACCTCTAAAACATATCCCCTCTACTCTTCTCTGAGAGGTTTCTCAGTATGGCTGCTTGTACCAGTTTGATGAGATCCCCCTCAAAAATTATAGCATCATTTCTATTTATTTGATAGGGAGCAGGGTTGGACTCTAATCTGTATTTCTGCATAGTAGTCGCACAGGAATGAATTCTAATCTATTATTCTCTCCACTAAAAAAAAATCAGGCATGGGAGGCAGACATTGGGAGAAGCTGCTGAAACTGAAGCATTAAGTCAGTAGTTACAGTGGAAATGAACAATTTGGAGTTGTCAGCCTATATCCTCATAAACGAGGATGAGAAATTGTCAGGCTTGGAGGGAAATTGATACCTTCCTAGTGCAGATTGCAGTCTAATAAATGGAAAGGTGAAAAAATCATTCTTGACGTAAGTGAGATGATTTCAAGCCATCATAAAATAAATTGATGGCAGAAAGATACTAAGCAGGATATGACTTATTAGGGGAGAAGAACAAAGAATTCTGAGCTGTGGTTCTGGAATTATTTGAATATCCTTCCCTTCTGCACAGCTGGGGTCATTAAAGCCTGAAGTGCAATGTGGAAAACTGCAGGGAGAGATGGGAGCCTTCAGAAAACATCCACACTTTGAGGGGAAAAAAAAATAGGAGAAGGAAAATAAAGAGGTTATTCTGGGGATTAAACTTTGCTGTGCACTTAAGAGAAGGTGTAACTAGAGTGTGTCTTTCCCTCACTGCCCTGCATCACAGACATACACGGTTTCTGGCATTCTCTGTTAAAGAAGAGAGAGAATAGTAACAGGTGGTAGATGGTGGTGCTTTGATCACTGACACTTCTCAAGGCATCCCACAAGTGCAAGGGAATATACTGCTGTGGGGTACAGAAGTCTTGGTGCAGATCTCTCTTAAACTTCCTGGCATAACGTACTCTTTCCAGGACACCAGCTGACAGCAAAGCTGTCATGCATGGGCTTGAAGCAATCTCTTGTCTTTCTGTATGTCTCAAACCTGGTGCAGCCAACAGAACCACTGTAAGATAGTTGCACAGACCCAAATCACCTGGTTTCTTCACCTGTTTGAACTGAGGCACTGGGCTCCACCTGTGCATATGAATGTGAAGTTATGTTCATTGAGTACTGGCCTCTAGACAACTGTGTTAAACTGGCTGTTTGGAGACTGTTCTGGGAAAAATACAGGATTTGTCAACAAGAACAAGAGCTACAGATTCCTGAGTCTGTAGCGGTGGAGAAAGCATTTTATTCTTGCTGTGTACAGAAAGATTTCTTTGTTTATGAGCAGCCATTTGTTCAGCCTTCCCCTGTTGTTGTCCTGGGGTCTCAGAGCACAGCTAGCAGTGCTGTAGTCAGTGACAACACAGCTGGCAGTCAGCTGTGCTGTTACTGTGTGTGAGCCAAATGCTGAGGGACAGCATCCAAGGACTCTACTCAAGGGCCTACCTGCTTTAGGATCAGGATTTTCTGCACTTTTCCTTGATAGCAAGTATGTCCCTATGCCTGGCTTAGGTGGGTTTTCATGCAGAGAGAGGAGAGATCCACAGTATGGATGGTTCAGTTCCTTGATTTTGTGAGAGAATTCTGTTTAGTGTGAGTAAATTTGTAAGATCTATAATGGTTACAAAACAGGAGTCTTAATGCTGGGTTTTAAAATGTTGTCTGTCTATTTTATAGTTTTGTTTTTCCTGGCTCATGAATGCAAATGAATGTTTTGCGTATCTGTGGACATTCCTCGTGCTCTTAGATGTAACAGCAGAGACACAGTTCAATATGGTTATCATAAAGATTTAATAATATTTAAATACATAACTATATAGTCAGTTGTAAAATAACTATCTTTATAATAGCTGATATGTATTGGCAATCTGGATAATTGATTGAAAAATCATTTGATATGTATGCTTTTTACCTGTGCTTAAAATCCATTTCTCAAGAGATGAATCTCAAAACTGCTGGGGAGGAGTCAGAGGAGGCAGTGGCATGCAGGAAGGGAAGGCAGGTTGGGTACAACCATTTGTCCGCCTTTTTACTTCTCTGACAGTCTTGGGCCCCCTTCATTTAAATATTACAAACACTGACTGAGGATCATGACTGCTGATTAATAATCTATGCTCATTGTCATCAATATTTTCTGGAGAGAGTTTTGACTTTTTACTTTGAAAAACAAACAAACATACCTCATCAAAAGCTAAAAACTTTTGCAAAGAAAATCCAATGTTTCTCTCAGAAAGAAACATCTAAAGCAACAAAGATAATAGCAAATTTTATTTCTGATCCGGAGGTTCCATTAAATGCTGGAACTGTCAACCTGCCTTGGCACTGTGTGGTTGAATTCACATAGGTCCATTCTTGAATATTAGCTTGCCTGGACCTGGCTTGTGTGACTTTACCCCTTTGTCCTGCCCAAGATGCGATATTTGTGAGGCACAGCTGACTCCATACAAAACAAAAGCTGCAGTCCTGCTCCTGGGCCTTTGCACTCACTTAGGAAATTCAGTGCTACCTGTTATTGTCAGTAGAACACTTTACATCTAGGCATTACAGTAATTAAACACGATAGGTCTTGTGTAGAAGGCCAGAACGTCAGGCCTGGCTGAACTGTATTCAGTTAAGGCCAAAGTAAAATAAAAATATTTTCTTAAGAACACTTAATTTTGAAGAGACATAGCCCCCCATTTGGAAATCAGGGTAGTACTCAAAGGCTACTCTGAACTGTTTGCTGCAACAGTTCTGTTACAAAACTCCACTAATCCAAAGTTAATGCAATACAAAGTTGTCTTGCCATGAAGAAGTGGTCTCTCCGGGAGGGGCAATGGCAGGGAAAAATCTGAGCTTAAGGGTCAAGGAACATGAAAGTGAAGAATGGGTAAGAAATTGTTATTCTGATATGAATCCCTGAACTAAACATATACTGGCCACATACGTTATGAAGTGCTACGAAACATCATTTCATGCATAATGTAAACCAAATAGTTCTGTGCAAAAATAATCTAAATAGTATTTTTGCAACATGAACCTGTAACAACGTAAGCACATCAAGTATTTTTTTTTGTCAAGTCTACAGGCAACTCACTAATGAGCAGACCACCAGATGTACCCATACTAATGTAAGAATTTGTAGTTTCCTGACATTTTTGTATTGTTATTATGTACTTTCTATGACTTAGGTGATGTCAGTTGGTGATCTATTAGCTAGCCAGAGGGTGAACAATTTTTATTAGCAGCTACTAATTTCGCACTTGCTCTTGAGCCCAACTTTAACATGTTTTTTCTAGTTTAAGAGATTAGCAGGCAATCTGAAAGACAACATTTTGCATCTACTTGGTTTTGCACTGTCTGCAGCTTTACCAACCAAACTCTGCTCCTGGTTACCCAAGTTATCTTAGGGTTAGAGCCTACAAATACCTAGTGCTGGCAGAAGCTGGTCTTAACACTATGAATAATTTCTCTTAGTTGGTAGGTTGTGGCAGCAAACATTAAACTGGATAGTATTTCTAGTCTGTGAATGATAGTAGCTGCCTGACTTGGTCATTCCTTTATGTGTGTTCCAAAGTAAAAAAGATAACTTTTTGCCTGTTCTTTCTTTAAGCTTCAGGTTTAACAATGATTTCTCACCCATGATGGGCAACTTAGAATGAAAGTTGTTACTGAAGTAATCATCTAGTTACAACCTTTCAGCATGGCTTTTCTTGAGCTGCATCACTTGCCCTGAGAGGTATCTTGGTTGTTTTAATGGTTGTGCATATATTTTTATAATTATGAATTATTTTGCCTGAGAAATTGGATGTGCTACTCTTCTTCCCTGCATACATGGGGTTCTCTGCCAAAACAGGACCAGTGACATGGGCAGAAGTGGCTTCTATAATGTTATATTTCCTTTTCAAAAAACTTTAATGTAATAACTATAAAAGTCAGTCATAAAAAGGAGAGTAGAAGGAAGTCAAATGTCAGGAATTGTCTTATTTCAATGTTTGGAAGTAATTTTTAACCACATTTGTTTCACTAGTGAGTGCCAAAACAATATAAATTTTGACTGATGTCAGTGTGCTCAATTTGTAAACCAGTTTCAGCAGCTATGTGCTAATTTGTTGTTGTGGGAGAAAATGCTGAAAAGGAGGTGTGTGTGTTTTTTTTTTTTTTTTAGCAAATATTGAAGTACTTGTACCTGACACTAAATGTTATGGTCCTCTGTTTTTCTCTCACTTGTTTCTGTGAGTTTTATCTGTATAAAGATCACAAGGTTAAGTCAATTTCTGTTAACTTGGTTTTTTTCTTAGTCAGGAAGCTATTTGCTTTTTAATGGATTGATGTTTATCTGCTAGAGGACTTTAAATATAATATTCCTACAGCTGTACATGACTGCAAGGCATGTCATTAATGCAGTTAGGGGAAAAAAAAAAATAGACTACTTACAGAGACTGGAATAATTGCTGCCTATTCCAATACGAATGGAGCTTCCAGAGATGAGAGTAAGATGGAAGAAAAGAACTAGGGAGGGGAAAAATGGAAAAGAAAAAAAAAAAGGGTCCTTAATAGCAGTTTGCTTTTGTTTTGCAACCAGATGCCAGTTGAAGACACATTGTGTTGTTAACGTGCACCCACTCTCTCTGGGGCAGGATTACATATTTCAGACTATGAATATATGCACATATGTAGCTTGAATGGGGGTGAAAAAACCAAACAAGTCATTGTTTCATACTTCTAGGAATCACTCCGGTTCAGGAAATTATATTATACATGACTTTAATGCCTCTTAGATTAAAAAATCCATGTATAAACAACAATGTGTTATATAAATATGCTAATTATTGTCGTTAAGTCATTCACAAGTCTCTGAAACGAGCATCTACCATTGTAAAACAAAATAACTGTTTCCTAATTTGCTGAAGTGCATCTTGAATACATTAGGCGTTTGTGTGTCAAACTGGCTTGGAATAAATTTATTCTACAATTTGATACACACACTCCCCCTCTGCATTTGAGCTTTAATATTTATAACTCGCACTTCAAAGATTTATCCTTGCAGGCACCAAAATGCACACGAGTAAAACGTGTCCTAAATAACAAAATGTTTCAGATTTCTTAAACGATGGGCTTGTTTGCTTCTGCAGTTGCATATAAGATATGAGCCCGTGATAGCCAGTCGGATGCAATCCAGCGTTTCCCGGGGCTCTATTTACACCCCGCGGAAGCACGCCGTGCCCTGGGCCCCGGGGACGGTCCCTGCAGCCGGCAGCCCCTCGCTCCTCTCCCCACCGGGCTTTTCCCTCGGAACCTCGGCCGAGCCCACCAGAGCCGCACCCCGCGGGGGCACAGCCCGGCGGTGTGGGTGCTTTTTCTTTTTTTGGGAGGGGGTTCCCGAGTAACACAAACTTTCCGCGGCAGCCCTCCCGGGGCCGAGCCC